>NW_020799095.1:126611262-126615211 GCF_003259725.1 Athene cunicularia
CCTGCCGCCCTCGGGCAGGACTCGGGCCCACACCAGCCCCCGCCGGCAACTGCTGGTCTCTCCGTTCGTGGCGCGGAACCCCGCTTCAGCCCCCGGGAGCTGCCGGTCCCTCCCGTGCCGGGACTGTCAGGCCCAGGCTGAACTGAGGCGGGGCTCCTGGGCCCGGGGGCAGGGTGTAGGTGGGGGCCCAGCGGAGGCTGGGCAGGGCTGGAGAGGCCCGAGGACACCCTCCCCACCCCCCCGCCACGACTCTTGTGTCCCTCTGTCCTACCCTTCACAGTGCCCGAATTCTCCTACAAAATACGCTGCATGCGGAACAGAAAATACTACAGAGCTTCATCTCTTAACTGAAAGAAACTTTTGGGTAAAAAGAAGAAATAAACCTACTAGAATTTAAAGTAAAAGATACCTGGGAGTTTGAAGGTCTTTTGGCAGGTTACCAAAGACTTGCTACGCTGTTACACTGAATTTTCTGGAAAGAAACAGCAGAGGACTGGTATGGAGAAGCCTGACTCCAGTCACACACGTCTGAGGTGTGGCTCAAAATACCGATTTCTCCTCGTGCTACACAACTCACGAGGCACAGTGTCAAATTCCTGATGTCCATATCAGCCGGCAGTTGGAGAGCAAATTTATTCCTGCTGGGTAATGAGCTTGCTCCCCGGGTACTGAATATTGGTATTTGTCCTTTATCTCTGCAAAACAGCAAAAGCTTTTGGAGGTATATCCACAGTTAGTTAACATCAGAAAATCTGTGGAGTTGAAATGGAGTGGGGGAACACAGGGTAACATTTCCTGAATACAAAAAGATTAATTTAAAACATACAGAAATGTAAATACAAGCTGTCAGCCAGAAATGTAGTTTCTGCAGAATCACAATCTGTTTAATGTCCATGTGTTATGACTTTATCTTTTATCCTTAAATGTTCACTTTGATACCTTTTTATATTTTCCCTCCTACGCTTCTCCTAAAATAAATGATCCCAGTCTCCTTAATCTCTTCCCTTGCAAGTTTTTTTAATCTTCTTTGTATGTTTTTTTAGTCCCTCGTAATTTTGCAATTTCAGTCAGTTTTGAGCTAGGGTGACCAGAAATACAGAGCACATCCTAAATGAGACTATTTCTCAGCTTTATATAACTACTTAAATGTCCTCTGTATTGTTGTCATTATTCTATGTCTTATTTACCCTATTGGCTTGACTTCATATGACAAGTTATTGTAATGAGAAACTGTGTGAATCCTGTAAACCCCATTATAATGTTTATTCTTTCAATTTCCCTGCATTTATCCAATTTCATTTTATTTTCTGGTACCGTGTTTTCCCATTCGTTTACCTTCTAGACTTCCTGAGTTCTTGCTGTCTCTCTGATCCTGACTGACCTAATGGTGTCATCTAATATTTGTTGGTTTTCTGCTTGTTCCTTTTTTCAGTTCATAAATAAATGATTCAGCAGAGTCCAAAACTCAGAGACTATCAGAGCAGAAAGAGGCATTTCAGATATTCATGTGGACTGCAAGCTTACCTTACATATAACTGGTGAAATAGTACTACATGGCAATGTTAGTCTTAATTCATGGCAATGAAACAGTATTAAACAGAATATTGAGGAAATCTATCATTCAACTTTTGCCCTTAACAGAAATGTAGGTCTGCGTTATGTCCATGTTGATATTTTATCCCTGACCTAGGATTTTTTTTCTTCTTAGTAGCCTTTTGTGTCAAAAGTCTCTTGGGAGTATTTTTAAACTATCGTCAGGTGCAATGCAGTCCTTTCGACTTGGTAGTTTGAGTGGCAGGAACAGCACTGGCATACAAGTTTACAGTGAGAACTTGGGTTTCTGCTGAGCTCTATGTTATGCCACTAGGCCAAACCCTTGAAAGTCTATATTATGCCTGTCAGTTCTTATATATTCATTACCTCTTTGGCATTTCTGTAGACATTATTGAGACATAATTATCTTTGCAGAAGACTGGTGCTAGTTAGACACTTTGAGATCATGTTTTTCTAGGTGTTACGGTTTTTAATTACTTTTTCCCCTACAGAGGTTAGTTTTATAGTTTCTCATGTTACCCTAGAAGACTTTTTAAAAACAGGTATTTTCTGCACTTTAAACCTCCTGACATATTTTAAACCAGATATTCGGTGCTTTAGTATTTCAGTTAAGCTATTCTTAAACTCTTCCTAAACTTGTAAATAAGCATCACCCAAACCAAAGGAGGACTTTATAAAGTGCAGTAATAGCCTATTAAGACAATTTATTTTCCTTGTAAAACACAGGTAGTCTGCCTCCAATTATATTTTTAGATCATGAAACATGAAAGTGTTATTGCAAGATTTTAATTTGTCTTCTTCCTAGTCATAGAGACCACTTTCTTATTATTACCCAAAAATAACAGGTCTGGTATAGGAATTGCACCTCACCAATGAAAGTTGCTGAAAAACATTTTCTAACATTTAGTTTGGTCATATCTCCTTGTTCACTTTTACCATGACAATACAATGATTCTTTCAGAGGTAGCTGGTTGGCCATTTTATATCTTCCAATGTGTAAAAGGTTTGCTTTTGTAGCTTCTTTCCTTTTACTTGTTCACTTCATTCCAGTTAGGCTTGTTAAATTCTGTAGTATCTGTTAATTTTAAAACATCTCTTGAAGTAAATTCACTCCCTTTCTCCAACTTTCATTTGTTTGTTCAGTGATTACATATCTCTTGAGGCTCAGTGTGTTTTGAATTAACTGACTTCAATGAAATGTTGCTATCTAAACCTTACAGTGACTCTAACACCTTACCAGGCAGTTGACATACAGCTTTAATGACACTGTAGCAACCATTGCTTAGTGGTGTGGCACTGTTACCTCAGTGGCTGCCAGACAGTATACCTATTCTGGAACTTAATATACCAACAGAGCATCAACATTTTTTTTTTTTCTCTAAATGTTGACATTACGCTGTTTGACCATTTTTATACAGGCCACTGGTGACTAAGCATAGGATTTTAATTCTGACGCCTCTGAACTTCCATAGCAGTGTGTATTAAGTTTGCCCTCAATTCTTAATTCAAAACTTGATAGCATAGACTCACTTATAGGTTTACCATCTTTCATGCTGAATTTTGTAACTGCATAGATTCATCAGTGTGGTCTCTTCTCAAAACCTGCAGCTTTATCAAATCTGTAGGTTCTTACAGATAGCATGCTACTCCCCCACCCCCTTTACCCTACCATGCCTTATGGCCAGATATGACTATGCAGACTTCTCTGCATTATTACCCAGGCTGCGCAAAAGTCAGTCTTACCTTTCTGATTGACCAGTATATGAGCCCAACATAGATAAATCCAATGTCTTGTTATCTCAATGTAAATCCCTGTAGATTAACACGGTTTAATGTTCACAGACTGCTCAGGCCTTTTCTGAACTCCACTGAGTGCTGAATTTCAAATGAGGAATCTTGGTCTTTCTGGAAAACCTTATCTGGCAGCAGGTAACAAGGTAAAGGGTGGTGGTGTGTGTGGTGGTGGAGCTGATGTGGAGCTTCAGTGCTGCAGCTGTCAGGGAGTGACCTGTGAACACGCTCAAAACAATCTCAACCCACATCAGGCTGAGTACTACCCACCCCATTTGAAATCACAGTTAGCAGCCTGCTGTGCCACTGCTGTTCTATTTCTTAAATAACCCCTCTCCCCCAAAAACACATGCCAAGAACTTGGCAAAGACCACTTGAGAGGACCCGTGCTAAAGATACAGAGGGCACATCAATTCCTTGTTTTAGAATCCACAGGGGGGTAGAAAAAAGTTACTTACTGTCCTTCAAATAGCATCAGGTAAATAATTTGCAATTAAAACCCCCAACCCAGTGAAGCATATAAACTGAACGGAGCACAGCCTGGTCCTCGCAGCTGGAACTTGAGGCCCCGGGCAATGGCCGGGCGGGCCGCCCCTGGGATAGG
>NW_020799095.1:126615261-126654747 GCF_003259725.1 Athene cunicularia
GCCCCCGGCCGCCTCACGGGCTCCCCCCGCAGCCGCCGGCACGGCCGCCTCGCCGAAGCGGTGTCGAGGGGCGGCCGAGGCCGGAGTGGGCCTCCGGCTCCTGCGGTTCGGGGAAGCAGCAGAGACATTTCCCCAGGGTGGGGACACCCCCCGGTTCGTCCCGGCTGCCGGCGCAAGGCGCGCCGGCCCTGCCCGTCCCGGAGCTCTCGCAGAGCTGCGGCCTGTGCTCCCCGGGACGTGGGCCCTGCCCCACCGCAGGGCAGGTCCCGTTTCTCTCCCGTTTCAGTACGGGGTGTGGAGGTGTGGGTATGGCCCTTTCATCCCGGTAGCAAAGTTGTGCAGCGCGATTTAGGGGAAGTGGTTTGAATGTTGCCGTCCAGGCAGTGTCAGGGCTGGTTTGTGTGGGTGTTGGTGGAGGCCGTTTCAGCCCGGGCAGTGCTGCTCGCCAGGGACTGCTGTGCGTCCGAGAGGGCCTTCTGCAGTAATTTCATGATTCATTTCCACCCCCTGGGTGAGGGTTGGTGTTTGGTTTGTTCACGTTTTGTTTTTTTTTTTTTTTGAGGGGGGGGTGTTAAGCTGTTTCCTGGCTTCTTTATATCTCTGTTTACACCAGAAATTAAAACTTTGACTTTAAAAAGTGGAATGATTAAATTGTGTGGATCCTGTCACAGAAGCCCCTTGTGCAAACTACTGATGAGACAATAGTAGTCTCATGAAACAACTCAGAATTATACCAACTTTACTGGCTGCTTGGTACCGTGACAGTACTTTTGTTAGTCTTGGTGCAGTCTTCCTGCCTGCCTCTCCTGTGGCCTGCTCCCTCCTCTTCCTCCCCCAAGCAGGTGGAACGCTGCTTGCACAGTTTCTGTAGTGGTGAGCAAAGAGTGGTCTGTGTCCGTCACCAGCAGAGCACCTGATTAAGGAGATGCAGTACTATGTAGGGATTATCTCTGGTTATCTCCTTATACCGAAGGAAAAGGGAGTCCAAATGCTGTCTTGATTTGCAGTCTCTTGTCATGAAATGATGTTTTCCAGAGGGATCCCTTCTTTCCCTGCATACCTAATGAGAGATGAGTAGGAAATAATAAGAAAGACCCAAAAGTGAATCTTCACACTCCCCTTTCCTGGAGGCTTAATAGTATTCTGGTACTCTGAAAATATGCAGATTTTATTTTCATTGGAAGAATTAAAAAAAAAAATCCATATTTTACAAACATTTGGTGGCAGATCTGATCTGTCGAATTTTGTTATTTTAGAAAAATGTTGTGACGTTCTTTAGGTATTCCGTTTGATCTGCTTGTGTTCCTTAGAACTGCCTGTAGTTTGTTTTTTCCTTGTCAGAAGCTATTGTGCATAACCGAAGAGTCCAGTTCCAGAAAGAGTCCCCAAAGTACACATTTAATATAAATGCGGTAGGACTTGCTGCACTGCTTTACTTTTGTGATAATTCTAGTTTTAGTTGGAGCTTTACTTTCTTAATTTTGCTCTACACAGTGCCCACAACTCTACTTCACTCTTAGTTTTTGTTTCATCATTTCTTTGGAGCAGATGTTGTAGTAGGAGTCTACTATAGGCCACCCACCCAGGACAGAGAGGTGGGTGAAATATTCTACAACTGTTTAAGAGAAATCTCACAATTGCTTGCCCTTGTTCTTAAAGTGGGAGACTTTAACTTCCCAGACATCTGCTGGAAATCGAACGCAGCAGAGCAGGCCCAGTTCTGGAGATTCCTGGAATGTGTGGCAGATAACTGCCTGACACAGCTGGTGAGTGAACTGACCAGACAAGGTGCCCTGCTTGGACCTCTTCTTTGTGAACAGGGAAGGACTGGTGGGTGGGTGATGTAGCAGTTGGAGGCCGACTAGGGCACAGTGATCTCTATTCTTAGAGAGGCCAGGAGAGGGCTAAGCAGAACTGACATCCTGGACTTTTACTTGTTTGGGCACTGGCTTGAGAGGATTTCTTAGGAGATGGTCCTGAAGGGTATAGGGGTCCAGATGTAAATGGTATTTCTGCTGAGACAGAGTGTAATGCTGGTAACCAAACCTTGTGCAATTTTGTGTGGGAGGTGGCATTGTTTTGCTTAGCAGCTCCAATAATGATTGGGACAGGTCTCATGGAGTTTGATTCTACTCCATTCTGTGGTAAAGAAGAATGTTGACTATGGTACTAAAGGATCAAAGCCTTGCACCTACTATTGAAGCTTTTGAATTTGTAAATATATACACATATAATCCCAAAATTACATGGACTTGCGAGGGCTAAACTTATGCATGAAGTACAGTGTATATATATGAATCTGAAACCACAATCCTGCTGGGAGTCTGTAATTAGTTGGTAATGGTGTTCCGCACACTTTAGTAAAAGTGACTGACGTAAGGATAACTAACTTGCAAAATAACAAAATCATTATTAAAATATTTTTTCAATAATTCTGTAGTTGCAATGGAACATCTAAAACTAGCTCAAGGGCTTTTGTAGTCTCATTAGCATTTATCTGAAGGTCCATGTGTTTTAGTATAATACAATCAAATCATTCTTACATTCAGTTTATAATGAAGCGGTTATGATTGTTACCTTCACCGTCACAAGAAAATCTAATCGTTAGTAACAATCCCTTATACAGAAATGTGAAAAAACCAACTTTCCTCTTTTTCTTTCAGTTGTTCCACTGTGGGCCAGATGTACTTCATCAAAACAGCAATTTACCGCGAGCTGCGTTTTTTTCACCTCTTCAAAAAGTGATGTTGCCACCAAATACCTTTCAAGGGAAAGTGGCCTTTATAACTGGTGGAGGTACTGGGATTGGCAAGGGGATGACAACAGCTTTGTCCAGTTTAGGTGCCAAGTGTGTTATAGCAAGCCGGTAAATATTAATGAAGACGTTCTAGAGCTTTCATTTAGAACTGAATGCTGAATAGATCTGTTTTCTGCTTCATCATGGATCTTGTTTTCTCCTTCACAAAATGGATAAATTTATTCTATTTACTATATTTCAGTACACTTTTAACGTCATATTGTAAATACCAGAAACTTGCAGATCCACCTACAAGTGTCTAATGGTGTAAACAGCAGTAGGAAGAAATAAACTAAACACATTTCCATGAAAAAGTAAACCCAGTGTATTAGACATAAATTCAAATAAAGCCTGAAAGAGAACACAGAATTGAAATAGCCGTTGTTGAACATTTTGAATGTGTTATTGCAGATGTTCTTGACACATGTTTGAAATGCAGTAAAGAATTAAAGCCATTCCTCTCAATTCTTACGACTTTAAAAGCAGCCCCGATTTTTCCTTTAACAAAGGTGATCTTTATATAGTTCTCTTAAGTAGCACTACAATAAAGAACAGAAAAACAATCTAATTTTTAATCAAAATAAACAAGTGTTGTGACATTCGTCCGTATAGGGGTTTAGATCGTTTTAAATCTGAATATGCATGTCTCTTCTAAAATACTAGTAGACTAGTAGCTAAAACTAAGTTTGTTATGGTTATGTATTTGGAATGAAAATATTTTTTCTAGCTTACCATGTTTGAGTAGTCAGTTGTGTGTTGCTTTGAAGGAGCAGAAACCAGAAATTACTTAGATTTAAATAGGTTTTGTTCAGAAAGTTATGACTAAATATAGTTTTTATCTTAAAGCTCAGTTTTCACAAAAGTCAGCAAAACACATGCACACATACACATATTAAATGATATTTTAAGGTTTAGCTCATAATTTGCTCAGAAAAATCACCAGATTTTATTAATCTGAATTGTACTTGTATTTAATTGAAATTTAGTGACTTTCTGTACTTATTTCTAGGAAGCTCGATGTTTTGAAAGGCACAGCAGAAGAAATTTCTTCTAAAACAGGGAATAAGGTAAAGTTTTACAGAACTGTGAATATGTTTTTATACTTCACATGGTTACAGGATTTTTAGGCATTTGTGTGTTTCTCTGGGCTTGTTTAATTTATGAGTGATATGGATTTTAAGTCTTATATCTGCCTTTCCATTATTACATAGGTTTGTGCCATCCAGTGTGATGTGAGAGATCCGGTTTCAGTTAAGAATGCTGTTGCTGAAATGATCCAAGTGGTGGGACATCCTGATGTAAGTGTTCTAGTGACAGTGTTTCAGTCTTCATTACTGAAAATATTCTGAGTAGTAGGTATGAAGAAAATTACTATGATAGAAAGTAGATGGAATCTAAAGAGACACTGGACAAAAGGGGGCTATACATCAAGATAAAGCTAACATTCACAGTTAGACTGGTTACTCTATTCTTGTGGTTCTTAAAATACTTAGTGGCCAAATAGATTAAATGGTGGTGTCCTTACTCTAAGGACTAACAGTTTCTTCGTAAACAGTGAGACAGTTATGATGGGATTCTTTGAGTTAAGTCAACAGAATATTGCCCTTAAATCCTCCTGAAAAGATGTCTTACCTGTGTTGGTACTGTGTTGGCCTGTTGCTTATTTAACTTAATGTTTCACAAATTAGAAACGGAAGTAATCATAAATGTCTTCTTTGGCCCTTGCTCAGCTTATTAAAATACACAAGGAAGGTTCCAACAAAGTTCTCAGAAAAATCTTCAGTCAAGCTAAGGATCTAGTTTTTAACCATTTGTCACAAAATAGAGAGCTCTTTACATCAGACTTGCTTTGAGAAGGATGGTCTGGTGGAGTCTGAACAATGATAGGCACTAAACTCTGATTTGATCATGAGAGAAACAACTCAGATTCTGCTAGCTGATAGAAAGCGTGATGAGGGTGTTAACATCGATATAAAGGATAGTCAGATTTAAACTGTTTACTGTAGATTTAAAACTCTGATCAGTGAATTGTAGACACTTTGCATTCACCAATAGCTTTGTATAGACATGGAAGAGACTGGTAAGAAGTGGAGAAACTATTTCTCACAGCTGTATGCTGTAACAGATCACTGTCTTGATTTGTAGACAAGATATTCTGGATATTGACTACTGCAGTTTTTGACCAAAGCACATTACAGTCTCCAGGTTTTAAGTGTGTACAGAGAGGGAGGAGCCTTCTTTCTATATATTACATTTTAATTACACCTGTAATTTTCTGAATAAATACTTCCCATGACTTGTTCTTTACAAGCATTTCCTTTCTCTTTAGTTTCACTTACTCTCTGTGTGTAAGAGACACTACAAAGTAAATTGAATATTCAGTTCTTTTTGGCCAATTTTTTTCTTAGTGACAGACATAAGTTTATCAACACTGCAAGCCTGGGTATCAGTGCCACTGTGTGTGTGAGGTGGTGTCCTGGTTCAGCTAGGATAGGGTTAAGTTTCCCCAGCAAGGGAAAGGGATCTTCAGCCGGGTTATTCATTGATGTCAGGTCCGGCATGGCAGCGCGGGAAGCTTTCCTTGGTGGCTTTGGTCACGGGAAGCACGCGCGGTGGGCTGGCTGTGTCACTGCGGTATTTCTCTGTATATCTTTTGTTTACTGTTATTACTGTTTGTTGTTGTTATTATTGCTATTGTTGTTGTTCAGATGGCTTATTACACTGTTGTATTCAATTTCTCCTTATTTTAACCCGGGGTTTGTGCCCTACTTGTGTCCGAGGGTGGGGGAGGGACAACGGCAATGTGGTCTCCAGTCCCGGCAGGGCCTAAACCAGCACAGGTGGGATCTCAAAGATAGAAGTTAATGGCATTATCATATTCTTTCTAGCTTTGTTTTGTTCATTCTGTTCCCAAGACTGTTTCTCCCAGTTAGAAAGCAATCATTCTTTTGTCTCATGGATTGTTTTGAAAGTCATACATATCTGCATACCTCAAAGACGGTATCATGCAGTCCTTGAATCACTAGTTTTATTATTGTGTCTTTGCTATATTTATTCAGTGATGCAAATAACCTCAGTATCGAGGTATTTGGATTTTTTTTGCTTTAAACTGTAGGGAGGCCTTTAAATTCTATTTGCTATCTATATGTATAATTTATGGCTGTTGTATTTTGGTTTTGTTATATTCATGCAATATGTGCTGTGTTATATTTTGCTACTGAAAATTCTAATGTCTTTAGCCCAGAAGTTCTTCAGGACAAAGACTTTGTTTTATGTGCAAACCTATGTGAATTTAGGTGCCATTTTATAAGTAATACACTATTTTATTGCTTCAGCACATTGTATTATTAAATACACAAGAAGTGGCCATGTAAGTTTTGGGTTAAAAATTGCTTATGTGATGCTTAGTGCCCTTAAAAAAGGTATCTAACTTGCTAGCTTGAGGGGCTAAGCAGATGATATATTGAAAGTATCCTCTGCCTAATTATTTGGAGAAAGGCAACAAGTGACAGATACACATCCATTTGAAAAAACTTTTGTATTAGTTGCTTGCAGTTCACTAAATCATAATCTTCTCTTTGTCACAACTGCTTAGACTTCTTCTTATGCAACAGTGAGCTACTCCAGACTTAGTCATCAGGTTACATCTTTTGCTTTAATTCCCATGCATCTCTTACTTTAAATATGATACGTGACCTTGGAGCTTGGTGGGGACCAACTTTTCTGTGAGGATGCACTTGAGACATTATGGAGAATAGCAACTTAAGTCACCCACTAAATTTGCAGTTCCTCAGTACTAGACTGAGCAGTTTAGAAATACAGCTCATTTTCTGCTAGTGATACATATCTGTGCTGCAAATGTTAAAATTTCTGATGGATTATTTTCTCTCTCTCTCTTTCACCACCTTCCTGCCCTGTGCCTCATTTGACTTTTCTATTTTTTCACTTTTTCTATTTTTACTTGGAAACACTGAGAAGTTCCTTGTTAAATCTTTTCTCTTAAGAAGAGTTATTTTTAATGAACTCTTAAGTTTTCCTTCCTGTGTTTCAGATTGTGATAAACAATGCAGCTGGAAACTTTATTTCCCCTTCTGAACGCCTTTCTGCTAATGCATGGAAAACAATAACTGATATTGTGCTTAATGGTACTGCTTTTGTAACTCTGGAAATTGGAAAGGAGCTCATCAAAGTACGAAAAGGTATCTTAAGACAAATGGTAACTAAGCATTGTGGCATAGTATTATTACTTGCTTTCCTTGCCTTATTGTTATAGCTAATTTTGAAAGAAACACAATTCTTAACATTCTAAATCTTTTCTAGAAATAAACTTTATTTTTGGTAAAGCTATACTTAAATACCACATGGTAGGAATGGCTAGCAATTCTTTGTAGAATCTACCCTTAAAATTGGACCCAGAGGCCATGAGGTTGAATGTAAAACTGAATGCAGTGTTTGTACTAGTTGTAAGGCTTTGTTTAAAACATATGCTGTTATTTCTTTTGAGTCGTCTGTATCTGTGTGGGTTTCATTGAGCAACTGAACATGTGGCATTTATTTAAATGAACAGCAAGTCAGGATATCACTTTGATTTTTTTCCTTTTACACTTAAATAAAAATCACAACTGTGGTATTTGACTAATAACACTAGAGAATATTACTGTTGATATAATTTGAATAAGGATTTCAAAACTTAAATCAGTGTTACATGTTATTTTCCCAAGTATGGTTCTTAGTTCTAGACAACCTAGGAGTTTAATCCAGTATTTTAGCTTTACCTTAAAAGATATGGTAGTTCTTTGATACACTATTTATCCAAAGATCTCCTTCACCAGATTATTGTCTTTAGGGGAAATGTAATGTATGCCTTTCTATGTTATATCATAGATTATATACAAAGAACTACTTTCATTTTACATTGTCTTCTGATTATAAATTGAAAAACATTGTGCTTATTTTTTTATGAGAATGGTACCATCTCAAGTAGGTTTTAAAAGCAGTGAAGTATATTATGATTTCCCATGAATCCTGCTTTCTAGGTACAGCCACTGTGTTGGAATAATCCTTTTGGTTTTGCACTGTATTTCTCTTAACTCCTGAATTAGTTGAATTTCTTCAAAACTCTTCTCTAAAAAGTCCTCAGTGTGTTCATACTATTTAATGATAGAAATACCAAATTAATCTTTTAGTAAGTCTGTAACAATTTTGGTCAGTTGACAAGGTATTTCCCACATATATTTTTAGTAGCACATGAAAAAATAATTTCTACTCTTCTAGTGCTAATACTACCACATGAAAAATCCATCCAACTCTGACTTACTATGTCATTATAGCAAACCATTGTAATAGTTTGCTTTATGGCCTTCCAGATGCATGCGGTGTCTCCCTATAGTAATGTGAAATATGGCTTTAAAAATGCCTTTGTCTCTGCAGTTGTTGAATGAGAAACTACTTTCTTTGCTTCCACCCTCAAATTCAGCAAAATCTGGAAGTCATTTACCTTCATGTTGTCTGTCTTCCTCTCACACCTAAGCTTCCAAAACACATGAGTTTCTTTTGCTGTTATTTGCATACCTTCTTTCTAGGGGATTCCATCTATAAGTAAGACGTTTTACTTAAAGCTTTCTTTAAGATATGTTTTTGCATGTAAATGAAGTGTACATGTTTGTCCTCTCATTCTTCACCTCATTTTCTTTTTACTTGCTTGTTTTTTTTAAGTTAGAGCAGAGACTTTAGTTTCTGAAGTGATGGAGATGCTACCCAATGCAGATATTGTAGAACAGCCAGTGAGGATGCTATACTTCTGACAGTTAAGAGAACACTGACATGTTTTAGGTCCGCAGCATGACCTACATTAAACCTAATTTAGTAAATAATAAAAGTGCTATGGTTTTAGACTCTTAAGTTTTTACTAATATTTAAAGGTATTTCTAATCTAATGCATTATTAATTTATCCACTAAAAATTTTACAAAATGAGGAGTTAATTGGTTAGATATTGTCCATTTTATGAATATAAGATTTAGAAATAAAAATGGTGTATGAACTGAAGTGTACTTTAAACTTCAGAGCTGTAAATTTTATCATTCTTGCTTCTGTGTTAGGTTCACTCAACTCAACCTGTATTTTAAAAATTCTGTTGTTTAATTCTGCGAAATGTGTAATTAACCATCAACTGGAGATAACTTCAAAGTTGTTCTGTGTTTTTTGCCTGTGTTGATTTTTTTTCTTTTCAAAGTCTCTCACTGTAAACTACTTTTTGTAAATAGGGTCCATGGTTTCTGCATATCTGCTGACACTTCTGTCAGTGCTTGTTTATGATTCTCTTTAGTTTCTCTTGTGTAACATTACTGTAATTTTTTAACTGAGTCTCTACTTTGTCACATACATTCTATCAGTAATGTATATTGTTTTAGAAATATCCCTTGGGTAGCTATTCTCATTAAATTATTTTTAAAATACAGTAAGTAGAACAGTTATTTTCGTTAGTGTGGCGTAAGTAGTGAACTGTTGTCCCTTGTCCTCCATTTCCCAGTTACAGTAAGTTTACACTAGTCATTGATCAGACAATGAGAATATGCAGGCTTCTATAAAAGACAGATTAAATAAACAGTTGCAGTTTTCATTATTTTCCATAATGTTTTTGCTAAGTCGTTATAAAAGAAAGCAGTTTTTTTATAATACAGTTTGTTGTGACAATAATGGGGAAAAGTTATGCAGGTTAACTTTATCGTAAGCTCTACTGTAGAAAAAACTTCTGAAAACTTCTTAAGAGAACTTTTTTTTTTTTCTGTATGAACTTCAGATCAAGCCCTAAACTATGTCATTTTAAGATTATGTCAAACCTAATTGTTAATGCTGATTTTTTTTTTTCTTTTTTTTTTTTCCTTTTTTTCAGCCAGAAATTGATTAAATCAGGGTAGATTACTTGGTTAGTGACTACTAGGCTAAAAAGGCACTGTAAGGTCTTAGGCCTTCAGTTAGATTGATTTGCACATGTAAATTCATTATCAGTCAAAGTCTGAGGGTTTAGCCTTTGGTGCCTAATCAATAGCTATTTACACTTACATGGAACAACTCAACATTCATGGAAGAGAGGGAACTGAAATAAAAAGGCTTGAAAGCAAACCTTCCAAGACTGGATCTTTAAAGTATCTTTCTACAACCCAGAGTGAAAAAACATCCCTAACACTTGAGCTGCAAACTTCTATACCCCTGAGTGTACCTTAAGTTTGGAGTTTCACCTTCATGCGGTTTTTGTTTGTTTGCTGTGGGTTTTTTTTAAATGTTTTTGCAACTTTCAGGAGCGGCATTCCTGGCTATTACAACAGTTTATGCAGAGACTGGTTCAGGATTTGTGTTGCCAAGTGCCTCTGCCAAAGCTGGTGTAGAAGCAATGAGCAAGTGAGTAATATAGTAGAATGTGTGTTTTGCTTTTCCTGTCCTTGAGATAGGGTAGTTGGTCCATAAAAATGGAGCTAGCTGGTATAGTCCTCCTATTCTACTGTATTATAAGAGAACCTTCCAGCCTCCAGTATCCTAAGAATAAAATAGTATGCTGACATCTTGTAGAAAGAAATACTAATTGCTATTGTTGCAATGATTTACGATGTACCTTTATTTAAAGGGTGACTACAAGGAATACGGAGACTCCCTTTTTACAAGGAGTAACATGGAAAAGACAAGGGGTAATGGGTACAAGTTACTTGTGGGAAGATCCAGTTGGGCACAAGAGGAAAATTTTTCAGTGAGAACAATCAGCCACGGGAATAATCTCCCCAGAGAAGTGGTGGGTTCTCCATTATTGGACATTCAAGGTTCAGCTGGACAGGGTGCTGGGCTATCTTGTCTAGACCGTGCTTTTGCCAAGAAAGGTTGGACCAGATGATCCTTGAGGTCCCTTCCAACCTGGTATTCTATATTTCCTGTGATTCTATACTACTATTGCCAGTGACAAATTCTAAAGTTTCAGTACAGAGTTTCAATAATGAAATTCTCTTTCATTCTCATGGGCAAACCAGCACTGAAAGTCAGTTATTAGGGGAACTGTTCAAGCTCTATAGTGCCTTTCACTTTCTTTTGTCTCAGGAAAAGATGTGCTTGTTTTGGGGTGGATTATGCTGTTCCTTCATCTATCTAATAAAGAATTGTGTTTCCTATTACTACTTTAAATTAAGGTCTTCAGTTATACTTATTTCAGAACAGTATTGTGATATATCCATGTTATTCAGTAAACAAAAGGACTTCTATCATTAACTGTAGGACAGTTCTTCATAGCAAATAGATCCTCCTCTGCACTTCGACAGAAGGAATTTAATGGTTTCACAGCCTTTTAGTAACCAGAATTCTTTATCCAGAAAAAAAAAGAGGGAATGAATGATAATCTTGATTTCTGTTCTTTAGAGCTGTAGCTGAAGTGTGTACTTTTCAGAGACTTTGTCTCAGCTAATTCATTCACTGTAGTAGGTCATCGTACTGCTTATGCAAAGAAAATGTTGCCACAAAGCTAAATTATTCCACTGCTCCCATTTTTGAATGTAACCTCTATTTTGTGTTATTTCAAAACATCTAATGTGAGAGCTAAGTCACGTTAGAAATGTATACTTGTGGGATAATCTAAATTACTGGAGGTGGTGGCCTAACAGTTGTTTATCAAGGAGTTCAGGTGCCAAAATAATCTCTGTGATTTGTGAAGGAGAAAGAATTGCTCCTTAATATTGCTTTATCTGTGATGCATCTATTAAGTCAGTATTCCTCTGTGCACATTTTTTTTTTTTTTTCTTCTCTGAAATGCTTTTGTTAAGAACAAAAAAACCCCTTAAGTAGAAATGCCTGTTTCAGGAAAATTCTAGTACATACATATTTGATTCAGTTTTAAATAATTTGCTGAACATCATTATTAAAATACTATGTTTAAAATATTGATGCATTCTGTTAATGAATTTTTAGGTCTCTTGCGGCTGAATGGGGTAAATATGGCATGAGATTCAATGTGATTCAACCAGGTCCAATAAAAACAAAGGTACATAACATGAAAGTACAGACTTAATCTTAAGATAGTCTAACATTTTCTATAACTGTTAAATTTGAGTATGATTCCCTTGGTAGTCAAGACTGTGCTGAAATATTGAACACACTACCTGTCAGTTCTTTTTTAAAATAGAACTTGAACTTGTGAAACCTGTCACTGCTGCTTCTACTACACTAATATAAATGAAACCTTTTTTAAAGTGTTTCAAAGCAATGATACATCAAAATATTTAATGTTGATTCTTATCAACTGTATGTACCTAGTTTGTCAAGTGAAGTGAATCCTTGCACTTGGTAGAGTAAAAGTGCCTATTTCTGCCTGAGCTCTAATTTCTAAACAAAACATCTCATCCGTTCCAAAATTTCAGAATCTTTTTTAGGTATATGAGAACAGAATCTCAGTAGTTTTGTTGAAAATCACAAAACTAGAAAGAGAAAAACAAGCAAGAAAATGTGAAGCTTTGATATGAGTGAAAAGGAGAACTGGAGGATTTGAAGGAAGTAATCCAGACCAGCTGGAACAGGAAGAAAAAAGAAAATAGTCCTGCAAGAAGAGAGAGGAGGATACGTTTCACATTGAATCAAAATATTACAATTATGAGCAGTAACAGCTAATAATGGTATCACTACTACCTATAAAATGTTTCACAGTTGGTTTTGCTGCTGTTTTGGGGGTAGGGGTGCAGGGTTGTTTGTTTTTGTTTTTTTTTCTCGGTGCTATTAGATGCTACACTTGACAATTCAGTTTTACCTTTTTTGACTGTAAAGAAAGGTAAGTGACAGTATCAGTAGGGTTATAAGAATGTTGAAACAACATACAGTATCAGACCAGAAGTCGTCCAGTCTTTGTATCTGGTGGATTTTTAGACAGGAGTAGAAGAAAAATATTTAATGACGTTTCTTCTTCATATCTCCAGCCTCTGGCAATCTGTGGCTCGGAGTTTGATACAGTTGTTATCTTTTCATATTCTAATCATCTTGATGGATTTTTTTTTTTTCTTTCATTAGTTTGTCCTGTTCCTTTTGAATCCATATAAACTTTTGGCATCCATTGTATCATGTGGCAAGATCCCTTTGGTTTATATATTGTCCTAATTTTTGGCAAGCTCACAGCTTTCCATGTCAATATTGCTACGTCCCATTAATGTTTCTGTTTTAAACTAATAGTGTATATCCCACTTGAGATACTGTGTGTTCTTAATAAAGTACTACATTTGTTGCACTGGTTCCAAGATAAAATTTCCCTGAAAGCATGAAAAGGCAGATTGTGTTTACTTAAAACAGCATATTGCAAAATCAAGGCTTTTTCTGCCTTAGGGGCTGCATCCATGTCTTTAAAAAAAACTATTGTAAGTCATGATAGGAAAAGGAAAAAAAGTGTACAAGCACAATACCATTAAGCTTATAAACTGGCATTTAAAAACATGGCAATGGAAGACTTAAATGGTGTGAGTACAGCCATGTTTACATAAACTACAGTGTGCTTTAACTTTCATAACTTCAGTAAATAAATGTTACATATACGTTTCTGATTTTGCCTGAGGAGGTTGTTTCCTTGTGGAGGAGCAGGAGGAACAAAAAAACCCTCTTCAATTTCCCACGCCATTTTAAGCTATTCAAATACTAAAACTTCCAGTGACTTAGTTTAGTTCAAGCCATTGCTGCAGTTTAACTGAACTTGATTTTTTTTTTTTCCTTTTCAGTTTTACTTACTCATGTATAATTTATTTCTGTCACTTCCAGCTTCTCTCTCCCCTTACTCTTCTTCCCTGTCTGTGCAGCAATTTCAAGTCTTGCTTATTTCCTCAAATGTTTATCAAGGCTGTTTGTGAAACAACAGATTATTAACCCCTTTTATTTTTCATAGATAGATGGTGGGTGACTATTCCAAATGTCTTAAATTTCAGTTTATCCTCAGTAGATGCGTATCGGTGCAACAGGGATAAATTGTTTTCTGTTACCTACTTTCTTCTTTTTCATCCTACTGACAGAGAGGAAGTGGACAGTTTACTCACAAATGTTAACTCCATACTGTTTATGCAGAGTCAGATCTCTCTTGGATTTTAATTTCTGATGTAGTTATAACTTCTGCTTTTTAAAAATGTTTCTTAATTCTCAGGGTGCTTTTAGCCGCCTTGACCCAACAGGGTCATTTGAGGAGAAAATGATTGAGAGGATTCCCTGCGGTCGTCTGGGAACTGTAGAAGAAATTGCAAATCTTGCTGCCTATTTCTGCAGTGACTATGCAAGCTGGGTTAATGGAGCAGTAAGTTTTACTTGATCTTGTTTATGCAATTAACCTGATAGTGGTCTGAGTTTTGCTGGTATTTTTTAAAGCCCTGGTTTCAGAAGTGAAACAAGCCTTTTGGAAATTTACAAGCATTACTAACCTTTTGATTGCAATGCATAGTAGTTACTACCTTTTAAAAAGAACTAAAAGTGATTGAATTACATTCTTCTGAGTATGGGTTTTTCTGATCCAAACCAATAAAAACTACTTTCACAGTTCATAACAAGGGAATGCTACAGAAACCCCATATTATTAAATGCACTGCTTATGCTTTTTCTAGGTTATTAGAATGGATGGTGGAGAATATGTTTCTATGGCAGGAGAATTCAACGATTTGAAAACGGTATTAAATTTCTTGCTTGCTGTTTTACATTCAAATACTTAGATGTGTAATTATTATATGGAATTCCAACAAAATGCTCTTTTCTCTTGTTAGGTTACTGAAGAGCAGTGGGATGTGATAGAAGCAATGATTAGAAAAACAAAAGGCTCCTAAAGTATGCAACTGTATGGTGGAGATTTTTGGAAATGAACCACTACTTTTCATGAATATTTTGAAATAACCAGTTGGGAACTTGACTTCAAAATCTTTTGTGTGCTAATTTCAATAAAGTATTTTGAAATTATCATATTCTGAATATAGCATGTATATTTTTCCTATTTACAGTCTAATCTGTTGCTAATAGTGAACAGCAGTTGTTCACTGAAATTTTGTTGTTCTTTAGGTTATGTCTTACATAGCTATGCTGTGGTCTACAGTTAGTTTTTAAAATAATATTTCAGAGGATTTTTTTTGTTTCTCAGATATGTGCAAGTGTCTCTTAATGCTATAATTCCAGTAGCATTTCAGGACTATCATAACTGAATGTTCATTTGAGGAAAAACTTAAGAAATTAAGTCCTAATCTTCACACTACAGTAGAAAGTCCTAAACTTGCAGTAAACTTGGTCTCATCTTTTGCTGACATTTTCTGTCTGTTAATTAAGTTTTGCTGAACTTTAAAAATGGCATTTAAAGACTAGAAGTGCCTTTCTAAGGGGCTCACTCTTTGTCATGATTAAGTTAATGGTCTCAAAAATGAAAAAGTAAAAATCATTTGCTATTAACACATGTGACTAGTAGAGTCAATAAAAAATGTCTTTTACTGATGCTTTTCTTAAGATTAGTAAATGTTGACGGAAAGCGATTGCAACCTTGTTGGTTGAGATTTACAGAAGTCTGTAGGTTTAATTTGCTTTAAGACTGGTACTAAAGCTTTAAGATAGCATTACCTCTAAATCTAGTCAGTTTATCCATCCCAAATAAGCAGGTGATTTAAAAACAAAACCAAAAATGGTTATTGCTGTTCCTCTTTTAGTATTACTGTGTTTTCCAGGTTAGGGAGTTGCCAGTTGTTTGTCCCTCTTACTTCAAACAATGGATGGAATTCTTAAAGGCTCTGGCCTTTACAACCTGAAATCCATGCCTTTTTTTAAAATTGTTTAACCTAAGCTCCAGACAGTCCACACATGCAAGCATGGAGATAGCTGTATGTGCTTTAAAATTGACACATTGATTTAAGGGTCAGGAATATGGAAGCAATTCAGGGATGCCTTCAGGTGCTGGCAGTGGTCTTGTCCCTTTACCCACACTTTAGACCATACTTAATATGCTAGCATCTGACTTTGAAATCATTTGATTGCCTTGATACAAAGCTGAAGCAACCTAATACATGATCTGCTGAAAGGGAGGGCTATATTAGTGCAGGCTTCCATGTGCTAGCTCTCTCCTGAGAGTGATGGCCCTATGGGGGATTGAATAGCATCTGTGCCACTGATAATAAAACAAAGCAAATGTGTTTATCATAGCAGCCTTCAAGGTGTCTCTTGAACATAATGTAAAGCTTTTTTATAGCACCTTGGGTTTTAGTAGGTCTGTTGTCAAGATCAAATTTTGACATGATACCCATGTCTTTTCCCCAAAAAGTTATTTGGTTTAGGCTCATATATATTGTTCTTCGCTTGTCATCTTTTGCATATACTTACATTTTCTCTTTGTATGGGATACAGTGGCATATAAGGCTTTGACACTTGGAAAAAAAAAAAGTTTCTGAAAAAAATTCAAAGGTATGTTTGTGAGCTGAACTGTGGTACAATCAAGTATTTCTCAGTGGTATTTAGTATGGTATCCTCTGGAGGTCAGCGATCAATAAAAAGAAGTTCCCACTGGTCTCTTGCATCCATGGGTGTATGAGACTTTAACTATAGGAAAGTTTGTCATGTGTTTGAATTACTGGACTGATTGAAGATAACCATGTTCTGTCTCCAACATTGTCACAGACTTTCTGTGACCTCAGATTATTTCTGTTGCATCTGAACAACAGATCAGGTACCCTCTCCAACATTCCCTCAGGAACAGGTCATGTGAAGCTGGGAGACTGGCACATTCCTTTTAGCTCACAAAACGTAGGTCTTGGTTGGGGCACAGGTGGAAAAGATCAAGAAGAGAGGCACGTTTCCAGTCTCAACATTAAGTTCGGATCAAGTCTGTAGTTGGATTTGGGGGCTAGGAAGCACTGCTGGCTGTCACATAGTCCATATCTCTTCCCTGCCTATAAAATAATAGTAGCAATATCTGGGTTTTTTTAATCTTACATACTTTAAAAAAATAGTACTATGTACTGTTTCATGTATTTTTTTAGATATTGAATGCAGAAGTTTGGGTTTTTGTTTGTTTTTTGGGGGGGGGGTAGAGTGAGATGGAAAAGAAAGAGGAGAAAAGGTGGATAAGCCTAGCCCAGTTACAATTATCTTTTTCCAAATATTTCAGCAATAGTTACCACAATGCTAGATGTAATGCCTATGGACACAGTAAATGCCAGAAACCCATTATGTGGCTTTAAACACATAGACCCACTATTTATCTCAACCACCACTATAATGCTTTGCCTTTGTTTATAAAGTAAACTTTTCAGAGTTGAGTTCGGAAATGTTTTCCACAGCAAAAGGCAGTGGATTCCTATGCGAAAGTACTTCCAAGAATTTCAGGTGCTTTTCAGTTTAAAGTAAATAATGATTCTTGACCTAAAATTTAAAAAATGAGAAGATCTTTGTCTTTCCTTCACTGCTTTACTCGCAGAGAAATTCAGGCCAACTTTACATCTAGGAGAAACTCACTTTCATTCATAGTGAACCTTACAGAGACTGAAGCTCTTCTGAACTGTTAGAGTTACTAGAACATGAGATTTTTTTGGTTTATTTGATAAGGTCAAAGTACTGAAAGTTAATTCACTACAGATGTTTTATAGCCTGTCTTGTAAACAGATACTGGGTATTTATACAATAACAGAACATCATCACTTGCAGAAACAGGTATTGCTTCCAAAGTATCTTCCACCTGTTTACTCTCTATAGCTAAATGAGTTATTAATTGTAAGGTGACAATAAAACATTTTTAAAGCATATGTTATTCAGTGATAGAACCCAGAAAGCACATTTTAAATTTTAATGAGCATCCGTAGTAAGAATAGTCTTATTTTCTTACCTATATCAATGACATCCATTTCAAACTGTGCAGATTAGTTGCTTTTAGATTCTGAACATTCTGTCTTGACAAGATGTATTCATTGTGTTGATGCAGGTTTTAGAAATTGCATGTTTTAAAGAGCTATATGTTACTGGATAGTTCATAAAGCATTTCCCAATATATAGACTTAGTTAAGTGAAAAAACTGATCTAGCCATCTACTGCAGAAGAATGGAATAGTCTGGCTTGATTAATTTCCTGCATTAAGAGTTTTTAGACTTGTTAGGGACAGGAGAGGAACATTACCGTGAAGAGATGAATCTTGATCATCTCAAGTTTATGTCTTACCTAAACCCAATTTAATTATTTGTTACTAAAGTGGCAATACATGACATCTGAACTCAGGAAAATTACAAGAGAAAGTGGCTTTACAAGGGGCTACCCAACCCAGGCATGTCTGGCTTGGCAAATCTAAAAGAAGCTGTTCCTAAATGCTCATGAGGATGAGACTGTCCTGAAAGAGGCATAAAATATCCCTAAATCCCAGGAGGTGCCCAATCCATAAGCATGCTCTGCAGCTGTGTGTTGCACACAGTTAACACAGACTGACATGAAGTGTAGTCATCACAGCTACTTTCTCCTACCATTTTTGCTGTTTATTTGGAATAAAGTACCCATGTTAATCACACTGTCTTAGTATTGCTTTGTGGCATAATAATTTTATGGAGATGAAGTTGGAGAGACATGAAAGTGGAGGAATTAGAAAAGGTGATGGTGTACACCAGAGATGGCAAAGGGAGTCAGTAGGGTTGCAGAGGCAGTTTAATTTTCATGGATCACAAGGAAAACTTGCCTGGGATTCAGATACCTTTTTTAAAATGACTTCTGCATGACCCATCAGTCAAAGGTGTTATCGCTTCCATGAATTCAGCTTAGAGATACTCACAATGGAGGATTTATTGTCTTTTCAACTGAAAAGTACATCCTGCTTGATTAAATCTTTAAATTAACCATTTTTCAGTTGATGGTTTACTCTTTTTGAATCTGTTACAATTTCTTAGATTAATTCTGTGCTGTAAAAGTGGTATTGTATTATAGTAGAGGCTTATAAACAAGTTATGAAAATAGTTTGAGGTTGCAAATGAAAGAGATCAGTTGTACTACTTCTTGGTTATGATAACTGAACTCCAGTCAGTCTTGGTTCTGTTTCTGGGAATTCCCTCCTCTTGAATATTTCAACTAATGTTGAGAATATTGCTATTATTTACCAATTTGAGAATCTGCTTTACAAGGAGAAGATGATGCTATTTCAGGGAACTGTGGGTTCCTAGCTGTTCATACTGACTTCCAAGTTCATTGGCATGTGAACTGCTCATTTATCTTTCTTTTTTTTTTCACATGCTGATAGCACATTAAGTAAAAACACTGAATTGCAAGGAAATTTGTACCTTTATCTGACTTCATGGAGCATCTTGTGTTGTAGCTGATAAACATATAACCCCACTTTAACCAAGGTAAAACCCCCCATCTTTTGTAGGATAATTTAATATTCAGTAAAATAAAATGATCTTTGGGATTTCAATGGGTTTTAATGGGTGAAGAAGAACTTCAGTTTGTTTCAGAGGGATTTGGAGGTGCTCAGCACTTCAGAAAACCACAGGCCACTGTGGGTGCCTAAATATGAATTCTGAGCCTCCTTATGCACACAGCAAATAGGTGTGGATTTTGGTATACCTCCACAACTGGTGATGATAAGATTACAATGAGGGCTTAGTATAAATGCCCAAAATGCCCAATGGAAATCAATTGGAAAAATCTAATGTTGTCTAGTGAAACAAAGACTTAATCCTAGCTTAAGTGGAGTTTAACAGCAGCATATGAGTATTTTGTGAGACAAGATTCATTTTATGTAAAAGCACTGCTGGCTGTCAGCATCCTGATCTGTATTTGACATTTGCACATGCAATATGCTGTTCAGAAATTTCATAAGCTTGTGTGGGTAATCTTTGCAAAGATACGTAACTAAGTTGTAAATGGGGGATTAGACAGGTGCTATGATACCACACATGAACTGTTCAGGATAGAACAGTGCAGCAGTGAACGAAAGCCAGATCCCTTGCTTCAAGGCCTGTCTTCAATTCTGATTAAATCATGGTGAAATTTAGCATGATGTTCTCCATAATGGGCAGTGGTTTGTATCACAGCTTCCAGTTGGGCAGTGTTAGTGACTTGGCATCAGGTGAGGCCCCTGAGGTGCACTGGTGTGGGCACAGCTAGAAGCAGGTGCTCACTCTGCCTGACTTGGTACTGTTAACATTTGTGTCTGTTAGCAAACGCTGCATTTATAATCCCAAAGGTTTTCAAAGGGTCTAATAGTTACTATTCTTTTTTTTTTTTCTTTCAGTATTAGTAAAAGTTTGCTGTTTTGTGCTTTCAAATTAATAGAAAGTCACTTTCTTTGATTTCAGTACTAAGCGCTTGTGTTAAATTTTAATCTGTACACATTTAAACTAGAATGTGCTAAAACTTTTTACAGCATACTTGTTTATAATTTATAGGACAGAGGTTTTGAGTATTTGTTAGCCTGAGTGCTTATTTGAATGATTATTTTAACGAAATACTTATTTTAGACATTACAGTGGTTAATAGCTTCAGTAGTAGCTTCAGATCCCAGGTAGCTACGTGTCAGTCAGGTTCCCTGTTTAGCAGGTATATGGCATACCTGCACGACCTCTTGTAATTAATTTTTGTGCATGCTGAGATTTTACTTTCAATTTTGGTTTTGGTCGCCAAATGTCTGTCACAAGAAAGAAGCTTGCAGTCTTCCCTATCATCATGTGTCATTATTCCAAGCCTCGTTCTGCCCCAACCCTGCTGTTTTTAAGAGCTCTGCCCAGGAGTGTTTCAGAGATTTTAAAACCTGCCGTATTTACAGCACTTTTGACTTATCCATATTTGCTACACTTTGCTTTGCACTGACGTAGTAGACACCTTTGCTAGAACCATGTTTTTAAATTGCTGTCTTTTAATCCAAGTTATTTATGAGAAGTAACTGCAGGAAGCATTCTGCCTGTGGATGACCGAGACCTGCTTTCTGTGTCGTGCTCCGCAGCAGAGCCAGCTGGTGGGCAGCAGCAGTAGTAGAAGGGTGGCTTCACAACAGATCTGTGACAGGTAATTTTACTCATGTTCAGGAAGACAGATTGCAGTTTCTGTGGTGACTTTTTGTCAAAACATTTTAAACTCTTTATCTTCCACTGTAATGATTTTAGCAAGCAGTCACATCATATTTTTACGTACAGGTTTTTGGTTTTTTTCTTTACCTTTACACTTGTTAAGGCAAAATCCAGGGTTTCAAGTGCACAGTACGAACAATGTCAATCATTTATTGTACTGATAGGCAGATTCGCTGTTCCTTCACTTAATGTACACAATTGTATTTCACATAGCATGGAGAAAAAAGGAGAGCAAGCAGGTGAGAAGCTAAATCACTGTGCATGGAGTGGGAGTAAAGCGGTGAGAATGAGCTAGCTTAATTTTACTTTTTTTGTGTGTGTTTTTTTCAGCAAGATCCCATCTGGCACCACCTACTCCTTAACTATCCAAGGCTCAGACTGGAGAGAGCCCAAGGTCATTAGGCCATTCCTGAAATTGTATTTAGTTGCCTGAGTTTACCTGAGGAATTCAAGGATTCATTTCAGTGGAAATTCAGTGACTGTAATCTTGAAGGATCTGAGCCTCATTGAGACACATTTCAAATAAAATGCATTTGCTTCTGCTTGTTAAATAAGACACAGAGACATATCTGACAACTTGTATATAGCTCATCTGCTAACCTGGAATTGTGTCTCAAACAGTTGTATGTGGAGGCAATATAGGCTTATTGGCTTTAAGACACAGCAGAGTTTCCTTCCTACACCAGTACATACTGGGAGCAATGCCTAGACATTCAGTTGTTTGGCATAAAGCCAGTGCAAAGTAAGAAGGAAGCCAGGCCAAAAAAAAAAAAGATGCAAGAAGATAGGGCTGTTTCCATAGTATAGTTCCCATTTAAACAATACCTCTCTAGCATAATAAAAAGCAGAGCCCACCATGTAAGCAAAATTACTAAAGTGGTATAAAATCTATACTAGATCTTTTGCTTCACTTAGTGTTAAATTTTAATACTGTTATTATAGATTAGCAATTCACTGTAAGATCCAAGGAGGCACATTTTCTTTTAAACAGTTTAGTCTTTTAAAGGGTACAGAAAAAAGAATCCAGGAGATAGACAAACTAGACACCAACAATCTTAGGATATTAAATTTAATTATAGATTACACAGAATATGATGTAAAAACAGCAATTTACTAGAATAATTATAACCTGCAAAATGTGAAAATAGTTTAGAAAATGGATTGTCATATTCTCTGACACAGCAATAGTCATGAAAGGTACACTTATAATATCATGTGTTAATCTGTGTATTAACTATACTACCTGTCATTTAGCCAGGATTCCAAGACAGATTAAAGGCAGTTATTTCTGAAGTGCCTATGTTTAAATTCAGTAAAGTTAAACAGCTAGATTGAAAACACTATTTTGTCAACTACTGCATGGAGATCTATCCCAGATAAATGCTTTGTCTATATACTATGAGTTCGTAATGAGAAGAGTAATTGAAAAACTGCAGAGAGCACAGACCTGTAAGTGGGTGGTTTGACGACTGAAAATATTTCTTAGTGCCTTGGTGAATTTTGGAAATCAGACATGCCAGTGTCCCCTTCCTATTTCAGACCTAGATCATACTTAATCTGAATTCATCTTTTGCATTTAAAAAAGACCATTTAGTTGTTATGGGGAAAGATATCTGTAGACCTTTTTGTTATGTAGTTCAGCAAGAAATGTTATGTGTCAAAGGATATGATGACCACAACAATGTCAGCAGGTTTCATTTTTTTCAGCTGTGTTTATGAAAGCAAAAAAACCCAAACAAAACCAAAACCAACCCCAACATATTTTAGTTTCTTTTTGAATATACAGACTGGCCCAAACATAGACATTCTCTTTATCAATCTTATTGTTACAAAAACTGTACATTACAAACAGTATAGAAACATACTGAAAGGAATGTGCCACACATCCTGGCTAATTTTCTATATGCAGTTTAAAAATACAGCCTACTCCCTTATAGTGCACAGTTATTGTGTAGATAGAGTACATCACTAGTTAAGTGGACATGATAGAAGAGTTCTAGTTTTCCTCAGCACAGAGAATAAGAGCCAGTTCTGCTCGGTAAAGCTTTCCTCCATCAGACAAGGCCATGATGCTTTTCTTGTATGTTGCAAGGTTGTTAATGTCTAATTCCTATTTAGAGAACAGATAAGGCTTTATAATCCTGTTAAGTTACCAGCATCAACAAGTTTTTGTATCCAATGGCAAAAAATGGAAGAAAAAAAAAATATTCTCAGCCTGTCCAACAGTAATACATTGCAGATGTTGTTAAATGTTGTTCATGTATGTTATCCATATTACAGCATATGTTAGATTGCTGATAGCTGATGTCTCAGAAGCAAGCTTGTGACAGTCTTGCTATGTCATCACAACTCCCCTAGTTAAGGATTTACAGTGCTATGACTTCTGCCAAGATTTTGACTTTACAAGTTATGAGTTAGGTCTATATTTATCTTAATAGGGTGGTTTAAAGTATCCTTAAAATCCAAATTAAATCTGATCTCTGAGGGGAAAAAAACCCTCTAGGATTACCTTTTTGTTCTTTTCACAGAGGTCCTTCAGTAGTGCATCAAGTTCATGTTCATCTATATAGCCATTGCCATCCTGAAAAATAACATTAAAGATAAATTTAACGATTTATTTTTCATTTCAGAGGTTATGGCTAGTTTTCCACAAATTCAGAAAATAAGTGCCATCAAACTATGCAATTAATAAAAAAGGTTTTTTTAAGACTTACTTGATCATACATCTCAAAGGCTTTATTGAATTCTTTTGCACACATTTTGACACCCTAAATGCCAGATGGAAAGAAAATCCATTAATGAAGGCAGTTATGTATGGTGGTAACAGGTTACCTAAGAATGTGAATATTCATACCTGAAATTTAATAAGAAAATTTTCCTGGACAGGGAGTAATCTTTGGAGAGAAAAAACAAAGTTCAGAATAATTAACTGTTTCCATAACAGTGATTGCTACATGATGTTTGTTGTGAAAAGAGACAGAAGACATACCTGGCCAATTCAGTAAGCTCCAACTTTCCATCATTGTTTGCATCAAACATCCTGAGCTGAAAGAATATATAATTTTACATTACTAATCAAAATCAACATAATGAAGAAAACACTTTGGGAAACTTAAATTCAATGAAATTTAGCCTTTAATTCATGCTGAAATGATGGCCCCAGGTTTTAATCTGTCACATTTGCTGTGTAATACATTTATTTAAAGTACTGAAGAAGTAATTTATAGTAATTAATTCTACTGAAAAATCCTGATGAGAAACCGATGAACAATTCTGATGAACCTGCTGTAAGACAGGTCTTAATCTGCCTACATTGATGAATGTCCTATATGAGAAGCATGCATGTATTTATAAATGAGAGGAGAGTTGACATGGTAACATTTTACTTTTGACTTCATGTCATGATCTGATAATAGCATCATCATTCTCTGTTCATAAAGGTGAAACAACAGTCGGGTAAAGTTCAGCATAATCCAAGGCATTCAGTTCCTTAGAAAATAATCGACATTTCATTCATTTGGCTGCTAGGTATAAATATTTAAGTAAAGATCACATTCTGTTTCTGTGATACATATGTCAAGAAAAGAGTGAACAGATGCTGTAGATGATCACATTTTGTTGATGGTATGAAAATGGAAAATTAAATCTCTCCAAATAAGATTATAGGAATAAATACATTAACATAATTTGACAAAATGAGTGAGTATTATTTCTAATAATTTATAATCACACTATTGTATTAAAGTGTTTTCCTTTGAAGCCTTGAAAGCATGAGTTTATGCTGCTTGAGAGATGCAAACAGCTTATATTTGTTAATAGAGGTAGACAGAGATATTGCACCTGCATGGAACTTCCTCTCCCAGTTTTTAGGTATGTATAGTTCCATTTCTCCACTTTCAAGTATTATTTTGCCTTTGCTATATAAGAGTCGCAAAAGCAACAAACTGTGTGAAACATTGTTAGACATTATACTGAAAGCACCACCACCCACACACCATCCCATCACTTTCAATCACAGTAATTTTATATGTAGTTTTTCAATAAGAGGAAAAGTGGCATCCTGTACTGAGGTAAGTGTATACCCTTTTAAAGATAGAATTAATGCCGTGACAAAAGACCTAATTTCACTTGGTTAATACACAATAAATGGTAAAGGAGACCAGAAAAAGAGACCAATTCTATAAACATTTATTTCTACATAACACCCTGGTTCATTTTAACACTTCCTTTCCTTGTATGAAAGCATCTGCCTTGCATGCATTTCCCATGAAAGGATATTTGCATTTGGGGGAGGTAAGCAGTGGCAGCTGTGAAGTCAACATATTTTGTATTTTAATGGGTGGTTAGTGGCTGGCTGTGGCTGCCTGCAGCTGCTCAGGACTGTAAATTTTCTATTAGTCTCTTCTAGTTTCTGAGGAGATTATGGGAGAGCTAGATGTGTTTTTTTCTTACTGCTGTTAATTTTTTGTCACTGTGTCTCTCTGCAGAGGCCAGAATTTAGAGCACACTTTAAGACGGAGGTCAAAAAGCTTCCTGCGTGAAAAGATACATGTTATCTTCGCCAGTGAAAAAACAATTGCAATTCTATGTAAATGGTTTATACTGGTACAATAAACCAGCAGACTTTTTCCAGGAGAAACACAAGTTTTGGTCAGCCATCCTCAGGTCAGTTGAAGGCTAATGTGTTTACCTAGCACACTTTTGATCACTGAAAATATATTAGGATGAAACCAAGCTGGTAAAAGAAACAATGTAGTTTTACACATTTCCTGAAGGTAAGAATTCTGAGTCTTTTTTTTTTTTTTTTTTTTTTTCTCCTTGAAATGTCCATTCAGAAGCCAGTGCTGATCCTTACCTTGTAGCACCATAGTGGTGGGATGGAAGGAGTGCCCCCAAGAACAGGCTGATTTAAGGCCAGGGAAGTGACAGTTTAGTGTTTATCTAAAACATCTATTTCTCTTTCTTGAAGCAGGGGAGAAGGAAAGGGTGAGATATTTGTAAATATGGTAAGAACCCACCATGCAGTGATGGCTTTTAAGACAAAAGATAGACACTGCAGCACTGTAAGAAGGCAAAACATATAAAGTAACCCCAAACTAATTTGATCTAAACATAATAATATAATTACGCCAGGTGCATTTTTTTTTTCCTATGAACTGTGAAGACTTCAGTTTTACAATTAATGGCACAGGGAAGCAGAACAGGTGAAAATATTATGGTATGGTCTAATAGTATACAATATATATAATGCCAAGAAAATTCAAAATTCCTGAGCTTTTTTTTTTTTTTTTTTTGAGCAGCACTGTAAACTGCCCATGAAAGCTCTATAGCTGCAGAAGTACTTGCAGTGCTAGATGCCACGGTTGTGTCTCTCTTGCAGTGACATAGTTAGCCTGATTAGGACCTGGTGGGGCTCCAAGTCATTTGGAGCCTTCCAGTGCCTAAAGATAAACAGAGTCTGATTAATCCAGTCTTGATGAAATATGCCTGTAAATAATCTTACCATTATTTCTGTGTATTCTGTTAGCTTTGAATCTTCAATCTGCTTATTTGCTTTCTGTAATAAATCTTTCAAGAAGCTCTGTTAAAATAATAGAAGAGTAATAGGTGAATCTACAGTATAAAATGCTTGACTTGCTAACTTCAGATTAAAAAATGGGAAATACTGGTTTACTCCCACTTTAGTATTTACTGCTGAAGTTCCAAATAAGTATGAAAAGAAGCACTAATTAACATCTAAGAATATAACAGTTTCTTTTGATCAATTCAAGTATACTGCACGGTTTTATTTGGAAAAAGTGACTCATAAAACTTTCTGCATTGTATGTCATTTGTTGTATTGTGAATTTGGAAAAAATAATTTGGCTTTCAAGTATACGGGTTCCTAATCAGCTCTATCAGTAAACTAAACTAATTAACCTTGAGTGTCCTTGAAAACTTGGATGCCTAATCACTTCTTGCAGCATAGGAACAATTTTACAGAAAAGTTCAATGATTAATCAAGTTTTCTCCTTGCCTATGGCAGTACCTGACGCTAGAAGTGAACATTAACCTACATGGCGCCTTCTTACCTTGTATTTTAAATGTTTGCAGCTAGTTTAATTCATTTTTTTTTAATGAGAACTTGATATAGTGTCATATGACTTGAAACACCATTAAAAAATAAGATTGTTTCTACCCATTCAGTGGCTTAAATTTCTGCATTAGATCTGCAACATTAAAAAAGAAAGATATCAATTTATTGATGAAGGGTATTACAATATCTGAGATGTCTGTATGCCTGTCAATGCTCAATTAAGTACCTAATCACTTTTATTATCTTTGTGAAAATTGGGGCCACATTTCAAGATGGAAGATGGGGTGGCTCATCGGAAAATCTATTTGTACATAGATGACATTCTTGAATTTGAATGCAACCATGTCAATAGCCATGTGACTAATACCCACTACAGTTCTTCTACTGTATCCCCCTCCAAGCTGGAGGGCCTTCCTGGTAGCTTGTAGACAAAGAACATGACTGACATGTCCTAAATTGATGTTACAGAGACATGTTTAATCTTCTGTGCTCTAATGGAAAGTAGAACTGGAAAGGACGTTGAAAGGTTATCCAGTCTGTCTCCATGTCTCAAGAAAGGATCAGCTATATCTAAACTTCCTAAGTTACTGCCTGATCTGAGCTACTGCCAAACCTTTCCTAAATACAGGCAGCGATGGAGAATCTGCCTCCCCCTTAGACAACACTGCTGTTACTATTGTTAGAAAGTTTTCCTGATTTCCAGCTTAAATTTCTCTTATAAAGTTGTAAGTGGGTGTACTCCTCACATAGCAAATACTTTAAATGTTTGGGCTTGTCAAGAAATACTGCTCTAAAAATGATATGGGACATTTATGTTTTATTTTCAATATGTTAAAATGGCCTGTTTCTCTGAGGTGGACAAAATCTTGCAGCACAGGAGAGATGGGACCATTAGGGATCCAGTTAAAATGTCTTCATTCTTCAGCTGGTTCTCAATCAGCCCTGCCATTTTAAGTCTATTTTAAATTGCAGCTGGCAACAGTCATCCTTAAGGCATCGTTTAACAGCTGGATAGTTCTCAAGTGCTATGTGTGTGGCCTCCTCCTGTCTGTTTGAGGGTTACCTTGAGGTAAGATCCTTGGCAAATGTCACACAGACACCAAACTCAAAGAGAAAGGTGAAGGGAAAAGGAAAAAAAATGTGAATTGTCTGATGTGGATTACTCATCTGAATAGAAGAGCTGTAAAGATTTGAGACAGTTTGATGTCCTGGTAGTTTAGTTAATAAAGCTTATGTAGTTTTTCTTTAGAATACCACATACAGGCAAAATACTCCAAATTAGACGGATGCTAGATCTTTCTCTTGCTATGAATTGTTTTGATTCCTCTGAATTTAAAGCTGCCATAATGTATCAAGTGCAACTGAATTGTGGAAGATGACACCTTTCTACTCAGAGGCTGTTGTATTTGAGCATCTCTCCTTTGAGGAAAGGCTGAGAGAGCTGAGACTGTTCAGCCTGGAGAAGACTCAGGGGGGTCTCATCAACATATATAAATATTCTAGGAACGGCTCAAAGAGGATAGAGCTGGGCTGGTGCCCAGTGACAGGACCAGAGGCAATGGGCACAAGCTGAAACACAGAAGGTTCCCTCTGAACATCAGGAAACACATTTTCACTGTGTGAGGGTGACCAAGCACTGGCAGAGGTTGCCCAGAAAAGTTTGTGGAGTCTTTCATTCTTGGAGATACTCAAAAGCCATCTGGACGCGGTCCTGAGTGTAGGTGGCCCTGCTTGAGCAGGGGGCTTGGACCTCCAGAGGTCCCTTCCAACTACTCTGATTCTGTGTCTCTGTGATTCAGCAACTACAAATTGCTGTTAGTTTTGTGACTAGGGAGGTAAATCACTCTAGTTTTAAGGTTTGTTAACACTGCAGGGCTGAGACAGCTAATGGAATTACCTCATTTCTGCTCTTATTTGTGCATGTTAAAGCTGATACCAAAATCCCACCAAGTTAACCAAGCAGGGGCAGCACAATTCCATTTGTGTTAACCTAACAGTATTACAGTGGAAACTGTAGGATTACATGATACTTAAGTGTAGACGATCTGTCCAGCAGCATAGTGATAAATAGTAGTGATGCCCTTAGAAGAAAAACCAACAAAACAACCCTCCTCCATAATATACCAGAAAAAGAACATAGCTTTCAGAGGCATATCTTACTTTAACCTTTGTTACCTCTAAGTTAAATACCTGCTACCCTGAGTCACTTGAGACAAACATTGATCTGAATTAAAACACGTTTTAAAAAACATTGATCAGATTAGTTTCACTTTAAATAATTTACTGGTGATAAAAACATCAGCTAATCGTATTGCTTTTTGGTCATGTTTGAAATGCAAAAACATGCACAGGTGGGTATCTGAAGAAACAGATAGCAGCACAGGCTGTAATGCAATGCCTGTTCTCATGTGTATACTCATAGATACCAGTTTACCTTAAGTTCCTCAGAATCAATGAAGCCACTGTGGTCACTGTCATATTTTCTCCATGTCTGCAATCAGAACGTGAATGCTTTAATGATATATTTATGGCAAGCAGGTCTTGGATGATTTTACAAAAGGCAACTTTTCATACTGTACCTGCATGAAGTCTTCACTTGACTTCAGCTGCTGGCATCTGAAGAACAACAGGAAATTCTCTTCCGTTGGTAATATCTGAGCAAGCTGTTACAGAATTTAAGAAAGATTAAATTTTGATTCTTCATTAGGCCCCCTAAGCCTGTAAAAGAGCATGAAACTTTTTAAAAGAGTATGAAATTCTTTGCGCTCATACTGCCCTATTGTGGCCCCATAGGAAGAAAGCTTTATCCTGTTAGCTGGACGGTTTGGAAAATGCCTCTGAAAGGCTTCTGGCTTGCAGCTTTGCCATATTCATCAAGGTCAGAGCTGAAGTGTGAGAGAAGGAAGTGAGACAGCATTTTACCGAAGGGGTAGCTGGGGAAAGAGGGGAAAAAATTCACCCATAAAGAGTTAGAATCTGTGGTGAAAACCTTGGAATTGACACCAAGGAAATGCATAATGCAGGGATGTGTAGAGGATGTGTGAAGGACCATGAATGAAGAAAGTGAGGAAAATAGACTACTCACAGATACTGAGGAAGAGGAAGAAGGGAGAGGAACACTGACATGAAGAACCCGTGTAAAGTAAACAGAAAAATAGATGGAAAATTGGGGAAAGAAGAGAAAGTGGAGAGGGAAAGGGGATGGCAACCGGTGTTCATTTGTCAGGCACAGGGATGTGTTCATGAAGAGCTATAAATATCAGAAATCAAAAGGGCTTTTAGCCCTGCAAAATTAGGGGTGGTTCTTCCAATGCCTCTGCTCTACAAAAGGCTTTTTTAAAATCAGACATTATTGTACTGATTATTGAAAATGTTCATTTACTATAACTCAATTTTGGCAAGTGACAAATCTAGAAGATGGACAGTATGCTGTATAATTTAATGCAAAATCATGATTTGTTTTTAACAAAAGCCCAATATTTTTTTCTGTCCTCAAAATGTATGAAATGTGTTTTGATTAAAGAAAACTTTACTTGAAGAATAGACCAGCTGTGCTTACTAGGAAGAGAAAATGGAGAAAGACAGATTTCTTAGCTGCATTCTTTTATGAAAAATGACATCTGCAGACTTCCTGGGGCCCCATCTTAAAAATTTGATTCAAATTTTTGTTTTTCTGCATTCATTTCACACCCTCAAGTCCTCATTCTGTCTATTTCAGTGCTATTGCCTAACTGTTCTGGCTTTTTTATTGGGTTCCATCAGTGCTGTAGGTGAGTTCAGCTCTCCCTCTCACCCTATGGGCACAACAAGGGTGTGGAGACAGATCTCTCATTTATCTAAAATCAACTGTACAGGGTATCAGTTCTATAATTGTTGACCGAAAAGACACATCATAGCACTCTCTTTACAGTAATGGCACAGCTGATGACAGGCTGTCAGGCCCATCAGAGCATTCTGAGTGCTTTTGCTAAATGGCTGAACACCAAACCCAATCAACTTAAACAATGTGGTTTTGTCAGCAGCTTTCAAAACCTACTCCATTATAAATAGCAGATACACATGTGGGTAAGTACATGTTCATATATACACAATAGATAAATGTGTGTAACTTAGCACTGATTTATGGAAAAAAATTCTTTATATCTCCTATGACAGGGGAGCTTTGATTTTTAGAATAAATCAACATTCCTACTCCACAACAAACGTTGAATGGAAGAACTGATTATGGCAGAGTTTGGGGGAAGGGACGGATTATGACAGTGGAAAAGAGTTTACATGTATGGAAATTATAAATAAAATTTCTTTTGAGGGATCTCTATAGCTAACTGGTGAGATGAAGGGCACTGTAAAATAGTACAAAGTGCAAGGGTAAATGTAAAATAGTAACTTTCCAAAGAATCATCAACAACTTACTAGCAGTACCAAACTGCATTTGAGGTACAGAATATCCTACCTCTGGAAGAAAATTACCTTATTTCAAGCTATACCTCTCACCCTTTGTAAATGTCAGAGGAAAGAACGGGTTTTTACATTACAAGGATGTACTAGCTCAATATCCAATATTAACTCAGGTTTCTGCCAAAATATGTCGTTCATGTTCTCTTGCACCCTTTGGTATTATATAATAGAAACAATATAGCTAAAGAGAAGTCCAGTTCTCCAAGCTCAGGCATCAAACTGCTTTCTGTGGAAAACTGCGTTATTAAGGGATATAGAGTTTGTGTGGAAACTGGCTCAACTTGCCAGTTCCCGCTTATACCACTACAGAGAGGAAAGATGGAAACCTGGTGCTATTTCTAAGGACGACAACTCTGTGAGGTTAAGCATAGGGGGACTCCATGAGCGTGTTTAAATAAGAGTGCAGACTACTAAAAATTTGTGTATGGCAGCAACAACAGTTGCTGTGAGTGTTTCTGTGAGCTCTGCTGCATTTATGGAGAATGTCAGCTATTTCTGCATCATGAGTAACAGAGGACAACCACAAAGCCTGAGTCTGGCTTGACTCCTCTGTGCTTAGTTGTAGGCTGAGCTATACATCTTTATAGGTTATCTAGTAGAAAAAATACTCTCAATACTTAAAACAATATCAGAACTATTTTCTATAAATCATTCTCTACGTAAATTCTGTTGATATTTAATGCTATTTAAAATTTGTTTCACCTAATACAGTGAATTTGCTTTTTAAAATCCTATAATAGAGTATAGGAGTACAAAGAATATTTTAGTCTCATAAGTAGTTGTATTTATGGCAGCAGTAAACTTCAAGTAATTTGAATGTGGAATTACCGCAGTCCTGAGTTTTGAAACCTTGAGTTTCACAGCCACATTTTAGTGAAAGTGTTGGTGTGAATGAGTACAAAAAGTGAATTAAAAGTCCCTTACACAATGACAAGCGTGTGGACAGGTCAGACTCTGCCTTTAGCTGGAGGGCACTGGATAAGCTAGTGAACTAACTGCAGTGTGCTTGCAAAGACAGAATCGACACTTAATCTGAGCTGAAAATCCACTCCATCTGTGAAGCCACCCAGACCTTGTCTTTATCTCAATCAACAGACCTTTTCTGAAAATTTATTATTCACTATGACATTTACCGTCAGATGCTAGGGTATTCATTATGATGGCTGAGACTCTGAATGGCTTTAAATAATTTATTTTTAAACAACATTCATACACTTTTTCAGAAAAAAAAACCACATTTGATGTGCTATGTAAATGCAGCAATCTGGAATTACTGGAAATTTTTATTTATAAGGAAGGAGAATCAAGTCCAGATGCCCACTTTAATATCACACTGCTCTGCATGTACAACACATTTTGTCTGAGTCCCATCAGCACTTTCCAAATCAAGCTTCATGCTGATATAAGTGAAATAAAATATAGCTGTTGGGTTAGGAAACTGCTATATTAAGGGAGAAAGTCCCTTCGGTCACTTAACTGAGTACTGCCACTATTCAATGGCCTCCATGGATGCTGAACATTCTTGGCACTTCACCAGGGGTGGTGAGCACTGCACCATAACAGGCCCTATTGGATTTGTTCACCTCTCACAGAATCATCTAGGTTGGAAAAGACCTTGAAGATCATCCATTCCAGCCATTTACCTAACATTGACAGTTCCCAACTGCACCATATCTCTTTATCCAGAAAGTCAGTAGCAGAATCAGAAACAGAATTTGAAAGGTAAAAACTTTCAGTTATCATTCCTAAGTGAAGAAACACGGTCTTTTCAGGCATTGTCTACACATTTTTCTTTCGTCCAATGCTTACTATTACATATATTCAGAAATACTAAATTAAATAGGATTCTTCAATACCAAATGAATAAGTATGTGTTAGTCCAAAATCAAACAAACGTCCAAATAACAATAGTTCTTTTTAGATGCAGAACTATTTGATCAATAAGTATTGTCAAAAGAAGCATTTTTAAAAATCAATTATAGCTGCAAGTGAAGCAAACTGTTCAGATTTCCATGGTAGTTCAGTTGTAATTACATGTGCATTTAAACAAGTATATGAATTCATACATATGACAGAGGAGAAAAGATACCTTGAAATGATCTATTATATCAGCAGTGATACTTCCTATTAACTTTTACAGATTCTATTCAGTCCTCTAATTTAAAATTAACTACTGACCCAAGTTGGTCACTATAAATTTTTTCAGACCTGGCTTGTTTCCAGCTGTCTCTCAATTAGTGCTCTAGGTCAGATTTCCTATTATAAAAAAAAAATAACAACCAACCAAACAAAAACCAACAAACCAAACAACCCAAAAAACAAAACCCAGAAAACAAAAAACAAACAAAACAAAACAAAACACAAAATAGCATTTAATAATAAAACCACAGTCTCACTGCACTCAGAGTGACATAAATGAGTTGTAGATTTAGGCCTGAAAAAGTGAATTCTCAAGCTGTAACCCAGCAAACTCTCCTTTTTGACTTGCAGCACAGAAGAGTGAAAGTGAGAGAAAACACATTAGTTCCCCCTTCCTAGCAGGCTGTCTAAATTACACAGCTGTTGAGCAGCTGTATGTATAGAAGGGATTGGTTATTATCTTTGTCCTCTTTAGAAAGTAGGAGTAAGGAATAGGGGAATTTTCTTCCTGCAGTTCTGTTAAAGTTCAGAAAAGAAATACATAAGAAATCCTGATCTTTCACAAGCTGGATCATAACTACTGTTAAAATTTTGTTTAACATGATTAACCTGCTTTCTTACCACATATGTATTTTTTTTAGAAGAGACTACATACAGTGATTACCCAGTTGTGTTCGCTTGTGTGGCTTGTGTGTTATCCTCACTATAGGAGTGGTGATAGAGCATTAGTTCAAAATCATAGTTAGAAATAAATCACATTACCTTTCACAGTTTCTAAAACAGAACTCTTACCTGCTTTTCAGGAAAACTAAATTGCTATTGATGCTTATTTGCACTGAATAAAGCATGCAAAGTTAAATGAAATATAGTGAAATGTCCAGAGAGGCCTGAGGAATACCTTACTTTCTGTTAATGAAAAAATTTCATTAGTGAAAAAAATACTAAAGATCTTAAGACAGAGGAAGAAATTTTCTGTGTAACTAAAAATCAAAAATATTTACATAATATGCTCATATTGTTCTGTGCTAAATGTATTTTCCACAAGTAAACATGTCAGTCTTTTTTTATGAAGTAATCATCTTACCTCAACTATTCCTATTTTTCCATCAGTAGTCTTCCCATATTGGTCCACAAAAGCTTTCATTTCAGGTGTTAAATCCTACAGATCATTAAGATACAGAGAAACGTATATAAACTTCTATTTGAATATTCTACTATTTGCCAAATAATATGCTACATTTAACGAAGTACTCATACTTACTGCAGCTAGATTCCTCAAAATTAAATTAAACTGAGGATTTTTTTAAATCATGATTTATGTCATTGTGATAAATTTTACTTCCTAAGGAATTGTAGTCAGTGTGAATGATTGACATCTAAATACTTAGAACTCCTATGTTAGTTTACAGAATGAAAAAATTATAAAGACAGGTGTGTTGGAAGACATGTATAATAGCCCCTTTGTTTAACAGAATGACAGTGGAGTTTATAGGCAATTATTAGTCAATTTTCTCAGTTTTCATTTTTAAATTAGTAACATGAAGGCAGTGCAAAATCTTTCAAAATAAGGAACATTTCAGTATAATACATCTGAACACCAAAATAGCCTTTCCACATCTTTGGGTAGATTTTTCCTGAACAATGGATGCTATTTTAGCCCTAAAAGAACTCATCAAGATATTTTTCACTGTTTAGTATTTGGTTATCATAGAAACAGAGTCAAAATGTCACTGCTGAAATGTAGAGAGGCAGATTTAGGAGGAAGAAGACTTTGAGCAGTACCTTAAATCTGGCAGAGTAAAGCCAGCATAATTGTTCTTCATTACTCTAAATTAGGGTCCCTGCTATACATCTCTAAAGGCTATCCTTGCTGTAGGCTACGGCAAAGGTACCAGCCTTGGGGTGAATATTTAAATACTTGATTTCACACTTCAACTTGACTTGCCTTGCTTTCATACAAGCTGCCATCAACCTTCAGTACTGATTAAACTTTTAACTTTATTTGTATTTCTTATAGGTGTGAGCTAGTAAAACCATGCAGCAAGAATCAGGACTACAATTCTATTAAAACAATTGACAGTTCTGTGGTTATAGATGAAGATAACAGCAGTCTTTGGAAATTAAAGGTTTGATTGCTATAACAGATCTGATTATATAGGACCTACGTGATTCTCTCACTGGAGACACAGGGAATCTCAGCTGTACAAAGTCCGTTGTAGTTTGTCCCAAATTTCAACTACCAAAGCTAACTAAAATGTCAGTTCCTTGTAGCTGATACAATCATGGCCTAGTATCCTATTTCTGTCAAAGTCATCCATGGCGGGTTAGTAATTTGCCATGGCTTTAATTAGAGATGTGATTATTAATACAATGCACTTCAATGTCACCTTTCATCTAATGATCCCAAAGTGGAGACAAGTTTGCTTAGCAGATAAAATGGAGAATATAGACACTTGGATTTTAATTAGTCTTGGTTAAATATTTTACTAATCTTTCTAATAGAAGCTCCGCAGTGCCAGACAGTGCCCAGCCGTTGAAGGAGACACAGCTGATTACAGGTTAAACAAAACAGGATGTTTGTATTCTAGGATGTTATTTAGAAAAGGGAAATTTTTTTTGGTGTTTGTTTCACCTGCTCTTGAGCTGCTTGATGAGTTATTCAAGTTGCTATTCAAATAAATGTTTTCAGTCAAAAAACCTTGTCTAAATTTAGCCAAGTCTGGTTCCAAACTTGATAGAAATGTAGTGCTCAAAGTTTGGAATTAAGAAACTAGCTTTCACAGTGTTCAGTGTTTGAAATGAAGAAGCTAGACCTTCACACCTCAGTGTCCCCTTTTAAAACCTAAGAGACACTTATCCAACCAAGTGGAGTTACAGAAAAAATAGCTTTTTTCAATATGATTTGAAAATGTAAGAATATATGGCACTACAGAAACACTTGCATGACTGTATTGATAAACATTTATTAAATCACATTTTTCTGTGGAGAAATATTGTCATCATCTATATATGCAGAGAAAGTGAGAAACAGATGTGGAATAGCTCATCCAAGATCCACCTATTGGCCCTTTATCAACCTCTGTGTTAGTCACTTACACCCCACAGTTTCTTCTGGAAATTGGCATACCTATATAGAGAACGTATTGATAAATGTGGGTCACAATAAATGGAAGCTATGCTTCTATACTTATACAGCGTTTGCCTTTAAAAAAGAGGCAGATCTTTCAATACGTCTAAAAGTTCAGACATGTTGAAAGATCAGATCAATTCACTGTCTAACATAATGCATGAAGCAAAAAAAATAGCGTTACCAAAGAAAAGCCCAAGTCCTAAAACCTCCAAGTAAACATCCACCCTTTGGGGCTAGCATGAATCAGGCTGCATGCTATTGCTCTATCTGAGAAAAATCAGCAGTGAAAGTACGGGCTTACTGAGTGGATTCATAAAAGGAATAGAATTAGAACATAATTAGAACAGTTCTGTAGTTGAGAAGAATATTGGGAAATGTTAAACCATCCTATTCGATGACAGAATCAATGTGATTCTTTAATGCATATGTCATGACTGATGTAAAATCCAGCAATGAAGAATGCATAATTGAATATTTCAAAAATAGTGAGCAGGAGAGTGACCTGAAATGCAGAAGTTAATGATGACAAAGAAGCTTTGGGGTGTTAAAAGAAGGACAGCTGAGGAAATGACATATAACCTACACTAGATTCTCAATGTGTCCCTTCTGGCAAAAGAATAGAAATTCAAAGCTACTGAATTAGTATCCCGTGAGACAAGACACGAACTAATGAGATGCTTGTTTGGCAAATGAGCCTTCAAATCCAAGAATCAGCTTAGATATGGAACCTAAGATGACATATATCCATACTCCAGAGCCAGTAGATCAAGTACTGAATTTGATGTTGCTACTGTAAAATGCTCTTTTCAGCAGAACACTCCAAAGATAGGTTTGAATCAGAGAAACGGGAAAGGAAAACTTAATTAAACACCTGAGTATTTTTAAAGTACAGTGTGAAATACAGGCAGAGGTTATTAAAAAAAGCATAAATTGTGAAAATTGTAGCAGACATGAATAATTCTGCAAGGCTTTTCTGTTTTACTTTGAGCAGGCTTTGTTTTTAAGAAGAGAGGTACACCTGTGTTGAGAGAGAAAAGAATCTGATCTTAAAATGATAAATAGTTTTTCCTTGAGCTTTGTATTAATTTAACTACTGAATAATATATCAGCATTTCTACTAAGAGTGCCATTCATACTAGATATACACAGACTTTAATATCTTCTTTCTAATGGACATACTTAAGTTTCCTGCACTTCATTATAGAAGAGAGATTTGTTCTGTTGCAATATGTGAAAGGTAGTGAAGTTGTGTTTAATCTTTCCGGGGGGGGGGAAGACGACTTCTCTCTCAGATTTCTGTGGGTTTTTTAGTTGTTATTTTTTTCCTAAACTTTAGTTTAAACTTACTTACACTCAGGAAAATGAGTGCCTACACCAACAGCTCTAGGAAGAATTAACTGGTACCTAGACTGCAGTAACATTACAGGCATTGCTGGGAGACAGATTTTCAGGTGCATGAAGTTTACACTTATACAATTAATAAGAAAATAAATTTTTCCACCAAATAAATTAAGATTCATATTAATTTTTTTTTTCATTTACTTCTAAAATATCCAGCAACTTTTAAAGCAAAGTTAGTTACTGAAAAGCTTTTGTTCACTTTGGAGGTATTCCTATATGAATTATTAATCTATTTCCCCCATACACACATGCCATCCAGTTAAACTATAATTATTTACTTCTGTTACTTCAGAAGCCTTTTAGCTTAGATTCATTTAAATTGATCCCATCAGGTTATATGTTGGAGTTTCATGTTAAGTAGTCTCTTTTAGAAACAATATTTTAAAGGCAATTTGTTTGTTAAAAAGGTTCATTTCTATTTTAATTCAAACCTTTAGATGGAATCTTTAATTTCTTTCTTTTTTTCCTTTCTTTCTCCCCATGGACACAGTTTAGAGGAAAATAATAAATAGTGCTTTAACAGTTCACACACAGAACTGTTTTGACATCGTTGTCAAAAATTTGCCATCTCTCTGAACAATCTAAGCTACCAGGATTTTGTACTCATACTCCTGCTGTATAACACCGGTGAAGGGCAAAAAGTGGTTAACAGTCATCTGCAGATCTATTTAGTGACCACCAAGGGGCAGAAATGCATTTCAGCCCATACTGCCCATTAGGCACGAAATAAAACGGAGTCCAACTAACTTGAAGTGTTGTTTTCTCTGTTGCTTTCTTTTCTTTTCTTTTTAGTATCAGTACGTATCTGGATCAGGTAAGATTAATTGCAATGGGATAAGGTCCCATCCAAGACAAAAAGATAAACGTCCATGCATTTCTTGGCTTTTCTTTTTAAGCACTGTCAGAAGTATCAGCCTGTAGCCTGGCAAGATGTAAGCAGGACCTGCTGTCCAGGGAGGTGGACCCTGGCCTCACCTTTCCAAAGCAGATGATTTATTTCGTTTGTAACTTGCTGATTTATAACCGAGCTACTTCCCTTTGCCTAGTGAGGCAGCTGCCTGAACCATGTGATGGCAACGGAGAACAGAAGGAACTGGGGCACTGGAGTTTGCTCAAGAAAACTCTTTTTTGCCGGAGAAGACGGAAAAGTGGGGTGAAACGTTAACTTACCAAGCCTGCCTTCTTCCGCGCCTGCTGCAGCTCCTGGATGAAGTTTTGTAGCTCCTTCCCGTCCATGTACCCATTGCCTACAACAGAAAGAGTTACGGTTGCAGCCACTGCTCCCTCCAAACTCTCTCCTCTCTCCAGCGCTGGCAGGGACATCTCCGACCCTTCTGCTCCCGCCCGGCACCGACCCCAGCCCCCGACGGCGCCCCGAGGCTGCGGGCCAGCGGGCGCGGAGCGGGCGGGGAGCGGCGGGGTCCCCCCCA
>NW_020799095.1:126654797-126708250 GCF_003259725.1 Athene cunicularia
CCCCCGGGCCCCGCCGCTGAGCCCTCCGGGGACGGTCACCCCTAAACGCGGGTCAGGGCGAGGGGGGTGCCGGTGCCGGGCGGAGGCCCCCGGGCAGAGGGAGCAGCGCTGGGACTGCACATCCCTCGATGGGGGAGAGGGTGCCCATGAGACGTGAGGGACAGAAGGTGAGAACAGTCTCCCAGCTGAACCATCGTGCTTCCATCTGGGAAAGGGTCTTGGACATCAGAGCACGGCTAAGAGCTCTGCAGGATGTCTGGCACAAAAAAGCCATATGGGACACCATGGGGGTGTGCAAGGAATCAGCTTCGGTGACACCATTTTTCACTGCTCTATCCCCAAACCAGACCTGCAGTTAGCTCCACACAGACTTAAACTTTGAAGCACTGCAACCCTCTAAAAGATATTCCTACTGAGATATCACGGGATATTGATATATCTGTATTGAGATAGCATGGGAACAGGCATTGTAAATGTAAATATACTGCCCTAGCAGGTAATATCCAACAGGTAAGTATGGAAGACTGCATTAGTAAGCTCTTTCTTTCCCAATGCGGAGTGTGAGGGACACTACCACAGCCACTTTTGACTGGGCAAGAGTGTTTTTTTGTAGACCAGCTTTGGAGACTTGCCCTCCTATAGCAGTGGGTTGGTGGGAGGGGACAGAGCAGCTTACTGAAGATCTTTCTTTTGTCACGGGGTAGCATGGGATTGTACTAGTAATAACGATTAAGTCCCTTTTGGGATGACTCATTTTAGTCATTAGGGTTACCTAGGTACTCTGAAGCACTGAAACTGCCTTCCTGCTTCCAGCAATATCGCTCAGATACTACACTGAGTTAGCATGGTTTGATGGCCAAGATGATCATCTGACAGGACATTGCCAAACACAGCAAATAGTATAGTAAGGATGGCAGATGAGAACAGCTGGGAAAGCCGGGAATCTCCATGTGTTAAGTGATTGACACGAGCAACAGTAAGACAATAGTGTATCGAGACTGACATAGTGCAAGTATATAAAAAAGATGAAATAATGCAAAACAGAAAACCACAAAATGACAAGGGAGATGGATAACCCAGCAGGATGAGAGGTGGACGCTTAGTCAAAGGCTGACATGTCCTGAGAGGGATTTCAGTAGATTGGGTGGCTGAAATCTTGTATGCATTATGGAACAAGATGTGGGCATAGCGATTAAGTAATCATGAGACCTTATACTTGATTCTCTCCATCTTTCCATTCTCCTGTTTCTCCACCTGTTATGTGCAGCTTTCTTTCATTCTGTTGCTGCTGTTTGGCTGTGAGTTCTTCAAGAGATCCATCATGTTTGTCTGTGTTTTGTGAGCTGCAGAACAAAGCAGCTACCATGAAAGACACAAGAATCTGATCATTATCCCCTTCAGTTCAAAATATTTCTAAGTATCACTGAAAAATGTTCAGAATAGTTTTACAGTCACAAATATGATTATACACTTACAAAAGGACTGAAGAAATTTTAATTATTTCCTTAGAGTCAGGCTTTCTGTTTTGCCATGTAAAAAAAGAAAACAAAAAATCATGGCTGGGTCAATTTCCCATCTAGGAACTGTGTTTTGGGCATGGCTTTCTCAGAGTAATAGACTTCAGTGGCAGCCAGATCCTGAAACTTCTGTAATCTGTCTACATCTTGTCTTGAATATAAAAATGTGAAACTAATGCATTTCCATCAACTAGCTATGATGACAAGAAAAGAGAGGATTTATGAGGTTTTTTTTTTACCAGGAGCAAGGATGTAGCAGAGCTCTGGCCTTGATAAGTGTAAGCACAATGACACAAGCCTGGAGTCATCCTTTGTACTTGGAAAAGACAACAGGGTGCCAGTGACGCAAGGGCACTGGAAGGACACAAAGGTGGAACTGGCATTTCCATCATTTTTAGATAGAAGAGGTCTGTCCCAGTGAGGCAACTTGTTATATTTGCCAAGCGTATTGAATTACTCCATTCAGTGCAGAATTTCAGCTTCCAGCAAGCCTGCACGAATGGAAACTGAGAACTGAACCTGTTTCAACAGCCCTCTGACTTACATCTTATGTTGATTTGCTCCTTGCTGCGTACCATTTTCCAATGGCACATCAAATCTTCTGCTTGTTATTTTTCCCTGACCCAGAAGTCTGTAGCTGAATGGGAGAGAAGAATTCAGCATTGTTTGGGGCCAGCCCTACCTTGCTCATCTGGCTGCTCAGACTTTTAAGTGAACAGGAGTTGTAATGTTAACATTTTCAAAAGTTCTCAGAAAAAAGATTTTACATAAATCATATGTGGCCAGGAGGGTTTCAAGAAAGTCTTACAGAAACTTTCAAAATCTGGTGCTTCTCCCCTCCAGGAATGTGTATAATTGTCTGCAGGTAGGGTACTTGGACACACTGAGCTCTCATTATGCTAACATCTACAAAATCGTTATTGTCTACACAGCATTTATGTATCTTAGTGCATTCTTTGTAAAACAGTGTATAAAGGTGAATGGGTTTGTATGTTCTCACAGCTGCACTTGAACTGATCCTGCAGACATTTCCATGCAAAAATAATCACATAACTTACTGCACACCATATTTTCATGATTAATGAATTACCAAGCCACCATTCATATTTAATCCCACTGGACTCTGCTTCTTATGCAAAACTAAATCGGAAACTGGTCATTTTAATTCCAAGAAGCTATTAATTTCCATTGAAAGAGAAAGCACTGGAAAAGATTTAAAAATGCAGATATATACAGGATGTGATCCATAACCGAATGAAGTCCATGCAAATTTTTCCAGTGATTCTAGAGGGCTTTATACAAGGACAAAGTTCTTCATATTTTCAGAAATTATATGTATGGTGATATGCATATATACACATTCATTAATGAATTACTTCAATGAGAAGCCTAAGCCTTGTCATTCATTTTAGCTAGAGCTACTTGAAGTTCTCCTTACAAAAAATGAGCCAGATCCATATCTGGCAGAAGTCAGAAATGCTACACTGAAGCCAGCTGGGAACTTGACCCAGAATCTAAGTGACTATGATTTTCTTTGAAAACATTTGTTGTTCATAGCTGTTCTTCAAATGCTTTTCATTAATAATTTTTTGTAGATGGGTTTTCTGAGACTTCTTAGTTCTGACTACCAGACTTCTGTCTTCACTGGCTGAAGAGCGTCTAGCTGTAATATCCCAAGCATTTCTGAAGATGTGTGGAAATCAAATATGCCAGTTATAATAGCAATCCAACCTAAAATGTCTCCCAAATAAAAGCAAGAAATAACAAGATGAAGAATTCTCATCCAGAAAGCACTAACATTTCAGCATTATGTGAAGCATCACAAACTTTGATTTTGATGACCAGACACCAACAGAGACCAAAATGTAAGAACTCTCTAACGAGAAACATGAACAACACAGATGGTTTGCAGGGACAACAAAAGTTATTTACTCAGTTATTCTCAGTCCACCATCATGGTGTGATGGGCTGAGGCCAACTGAAGGAGTTTCAATAGGGTCAAATGCCGGGGGCTGCCCTTGGGCCACAACAACCCCCAGCAGCGCTACAGGCTTGGGGAGGAGTGGCTGGAGAGCTGCCAGTCAGAGAGGGACCTGGGGGGGCTGATTGACAGCTGGCTGAACAGGAGCCAGCAGTGTGCCCAGGGGGCCAAGAAGGCCAATGGCATCCTGGCTTGTGTCAGCAATAGCGTGGCCAGCAGGGACAGGGAAGGGATCTGACCCCTGTACTCGGCACTGGTGAGGCCGCCCCTCGATTCCTGTGTTCAGTTTTGGGCCCCTCACTACACAAAGGACATTGAATGACTCGAGCGTGTCCAGAGAAGGGCAACGTAGCTGGTGCAGGGTCTGGAGCACAGGTCGTACGGGGAGCGGCTGAGGGAACTGGGGGTGTTTAGTCTGGAGAAGAGGAGGCTGAGGGGAGACCTCATCGCCCTCTACAGCTCCCTGAAAGGAGGTTGCAGAGAGCTGGGGATGAGTCTCTTTAACCAAGTAATAAGTGATAGGACAAGAGGGAATGGCCTCAAGTTGCACCAGGGAAGGTTTAGACTGGATATTAGGAAGCATTTCTTTCCAGAACAGGTTGTTAGGTGTTGGAATGGGCTGCCCAGGGAGGTGGTGGAGTCCCCATCCCTGGAGGTGTTTAAGAGTCAGGTCGACATAGCGCTGAGGGATCTGGTGTAGTTGGGAACTGTCAATGTTAATTGTTGGACTGGATGATCTTCAAGGTCTTTTCCAACCTAGATGATTCTGTGATTCTATGGTGTCACGTCTCTTCTGAAAGGAAGTATTCATGTGTGATATTGAGATGTGGCTGGATTTCCCTTATCAACTTCTATCCCATTTGATGTTTAGTGAGGATTAGCAGCACAGTCAGTCTTGAAAGATGTAGAAGGAAATTCTGATCCTTGGCTGTTACTCCTCACTACAGTCCTGCCTTCCTTTAGAGATCCATCACAGTAAGAAACATTTTGGAATAAGTTATTCCCTAGATTTTAATTATAACAATTTCACAATTGTATGATATGGAAAAAGTCTCTCTTACATTTTCATACATTCCCACATTAAAACATGTATCTGAGAACCATCATAACTGGAAGGGGGATAAGGTTTAAAAACTGGAACAGTATTGGTACTTGGTTTTGGCTGTGGCAGAATTTGCAGAGGTAGCACTGGGCTCTAGAAGGCAACTTCAAGTAGTGTGGAACTGCAAGCTAGCATGGCTGGCTGTGGTGGAGGAAGGTGTCTTTTCAAAATATTTGGATAATACCACAGAATAATTTATTGGGTTTTTTTGGTTTTTTTTTTTTCTTGTCTAAATTTCATTCAGTATTTGTATTTTTTAAAAATAAAAAAGAAAATTCAGCATTGAAGCGTGCACTTCATCTTAAGCTGTCCTAGGTTTATAAAATCATTATGGTAAACCACTAGTTGCATAGGAAATGTATTATGTAAATAGTGATTTACACGAGCCTTCACTGTTTTTCAAAGTCAGCATTATAGAGAAATATACTTTTCATGCACCAGACAGACTTGTGAAAAATCATTTTAGGGGCATGAAATGTATTTTAATATAAACTACAAATTGGTGAGACACTTGTAAATTCAGATTACAGCACATCCCAAGCCTTAATCTTCTGACAGATAAAGCTAGGGTCTAATTTATCCCCTTTTTACCTATTTTATAGCCTTACAGTCTCATCCGTAGCTTTACAAGAAACAGTGCAAGGCAGTGCTCAACAACAGATCCCTCAGTATTAGAAAGCCCAAAGATCATGCAACCAGGCTTTGCCATGTCTTCCTATCTGTAAGGTCCTTGGAGCCATCAGAACATTTCATTCTGGACATTGCAACTCCCTCCCTTCAGGGACCACATGGATGCCCTGCAAGGGTCTCGTGGACAGTGCTGGCCTTGTATCTCCCTCCAGCCCAGCAATTCCCAAGGGCAGGGAGTGTGAGACCCTGTGGCTCAGGGCATGGGGTAACAGCTCCTTTGTTTGAAGGAATCCAATATGTTAGTGCTACAGATGCATGAAAGGCTGTGCTGGGGTGTGAATGTATCAGTGCCACCAGGAAAAGTGCCCGAGGTTGAAGAGATCTGTTTGATGCTCTACAGTACTATAGACCAACTAGGAAAGCAAGAAGAAAGAAAGTGGAATCATGCAGCGTTCTTGTATTTAGCTCCATGTTTTCCAAGATAATGCTTAACAGTGCTTTTTCTTGTATTTTGCAGGCAAATACCTGCCTAACTACAAGATTTAAAAGAGCCTCACAGACAGCCTAATTCATACCAGGAGAAAGCAGCTTGGTGATAACCTAACTCATGCCAGGAGAAAGCATCTCCTCTCACCCACTGCCATGATCCCTAATATCTTCACATTGGCGGGGTATGAGGCACTGTGAAATTACTGTTACCACCAAAGCTGCCCCTGGCACGAAGAAATCTTCAGCTGCTGCCTTGAGCTATCTGCATGGCATGGACTGAGTGGTGATGGGCTGCAGCTGGCTAGATCCGGTTTTTCTCTGGGGGTCTGATCCAATGCTTATCAAAATCAGTGTTTGATCAGTGTTTGTCCTTTTCTTGATTTCCAGTGAATTTCAGTGGTATTTTTAGTGGTTTATGTTGCTATATGCTAGACCAGGTTTTTATTATCTTTTTACTATTTGGATAATGTGTAGTTATGCATAATTCCAAGCAAATTCAGCACAGTTTAATAGTCTAGCAAGTAATTAATTGGAATGTTGATACTAGTGGTGGCTCTTGGTGGTTGGTTACTGAAGCTTTCAGAGAACCATCTTGTGAGACACCTTACTGGGAGTCTGCTGGAAACAGGATCCTGATTTAGAAGGGTTGTCTGTCTCTTTGGAGGATTTTAGAGCTTCTTTTGTGTATTTAGGACACTTTTGCTTTACCTTAGCCACTCAGGCTCTGTCTAGCTGACAGGGCAGTATGCATGCTCTGGCTGAGCATGAGTTCCACAGCAGGAGGAGAGCTGGGTGTATGTCAGTGGTCCCTCTTCCAAAAGTCCTCACTTCCTGAGCACTGAAATTTTTTGGAAAGAAACTTGAGCTGACAGCTGAAAGGAAACTCCAGAGTACACCCACAGGTACTGCAGTCTGTGTGAGTGTAGGACCAGGGCTGTGGGGTGTACCCTGTGGCATGCCTGCTCTACAGCCCAGGAGCATCCATGTGGCACTATTCTACTTGGAGAAAAAGCTGACTGTGTGTCTGAAACTTAGTGGTGTATTTCAGGGATATGTTAGATGTGATGGGATTCAAGCATAATAGTGTTAGAGGTCAATCCCCTGTGAACAGACTGTAAGCAAATGCTCCCCTCTCTTCTCCATAATTCCCCTTAACTGAAGCTAATGCTCTTTAAGAAGAACATGAATCATGAGAAACACAAACTGTGTCCTAGAGGAGTTACACAGGATAAAAACGCACGTTAATTTGTAACTAGAAAATGCAGTGTTCTTCAGAAAGGTTGAATTAAAAATTTAAACTGGAGGGTTTTCTTGTTTGAGCTCTCAGCACAGCCTTATCCTGCCTCATCTGTGTACTGTGAGGGTCTACCACAACAGGCAACAGCTGCCTGAAAAAGTATTCATTTTAGCAAAGTTATGGAATATGATGGTGTTTAATAAGTAGCCTCAACCTTTTGTAAATAATGGAAAAACTTGTTATCTCATTCCAAATTCTTTTATTACAGTTATAGGTCAACTCATACAACTTCAAAGCCATAAAATTACTTGGTGAGAGTCTCAAAGTGTAGTATGGAAAAAACAATAAATAAAGCAAACAATATTGTAAGGTGAACAGGTTCATCTTTCAACTCTGCTGAACTCAAAACTAGCTCAGCAGAAATGATGTAAGTGTTGTTGTAATAAAGATCTCAGTCACTGCATGCTGCTCCACTGCAGTGTGAGGTCTTGGTATAAACAGAAATCTGTGTGATCAATGATCACTGCAACTGGAAGTCTACAGAAGCAGCTGTGTAACTCTATTTACTTTTTTCCATGCCAAATACCAACAACTGTAGTCTAGCTGTTAGGTCCCTTCTTATGTACAGCTCTCACTGGAGATCAATGTCTGGTGATCTTGCATATCAAAAGGAGAATAATTCTTCCATATGCTATTTATCTCGCAAATCGTATGAGCTATTTTTACATAGTCTGCTGCATTCTTCCATTTATTTTTTTTACTTTTCATATTTCCATCAGTTTATCTCCTTTCTTATCCACAGATTAAAAAATATGTGTAGTTTTATCAAGAAAACAGAACATTACATTGGGAAGGCAGACTTGCTAATGGTATTTTTCATACCTCTGAGTTATTAAAAAAAATTAAAATATTATGTTCTTAAAAATTTGTATAATTTACTTTGTAGATGAGTTCAAGATCAGAAAAGAGAAATATAGTAAGGAATCCCTTTATTAATTCTCCAAGGCACATCATTTATGAAGAGAATTGACAGCTACTTCTAAGTGGCTCCTGGAAATTATTTCAGCATCTGATAAGCACAGTGGCTTCTTGGAAGGTTGTAAATGATACATTAAAAAGCATTTATTTTGTTTTATTTCAAAATTCAATCCATTCTACTTGCCTGCACTAGTGTTCAAGAATAGAAACTTTCCTTCCAACAATTTGTAATATAAGCACTTAACAAAATTGCCCAAAGTTTGTAGTAAAATTATGATGAGCAGGTTTGACAGAAGAGCTGGACCCTTTTCTGAGCAAAGATCAGGGCCCAGCCTCGTGATCGTGGAAAGAAGTGACATTTACAACAGCCAGAGAATGGAAAATGTTAGCAAGTTAAAGCAAACAGAAGCTAAACATTAGGCTTTCAGAACACAACAGTGCAGTGTGTCCAACCTGTTATCAGTTTACAACTTCAGCCTCGCAGCCCTCTTTCCGAACTCACAAAGTTCTTTGTTACTTCCTGATCAAGATCGACCTGGATTGCAAGGCTATTCCCACCGTGCTTCGTGTGATATCGCTGGTGTGGGAGTGAGCAGAAACTCAAGGGCTGTGCAGTCCAACCTGCTGCATTATATCTCATGGGTAAGTGAGAGTATTAGTACCTGCCATGAAAAGATTTTGGGGAGCTTGCTTTCTCTCCTCATCTAAGGACTAGAAGTGGCAACCAGTGGGGCTACCAGTCTGACCAGATGGAAGCAATGTAAATCAGGAAAAATTCATCCTGTATTTAAAGAGCTATGAACTAAGCAAAACAGTGACATTGAAAAAGTACATGTTGCAGACATACCGACTACTCAGGTTTTGCACTCAACCATACAGGAAAAATGTGTCATGAATACTTCAGACGACTTCTGTCCTGCCAGGGCACAAACATACTTGCCCAAGTGTTTTTCTCTCAGTCTCACCTAATTGCAACAGAAGACTGACCTCAGCTCCAGGTTTCTAGTCCCGCGTCTGTGAAAGAAGCATAGGGACAGTCCCAGAGAGCCTCTTTGTCTTCTGCAGTCCCACCAGCAAGATTTTTGCCCAGGTTTTTTCTTTTGATCCACCATTAGCTGCAGTAGGCTCTTCACCTGGTGCATGGAAATCCCACATATTCAGGTGCCTGGGCTGGCTCCTGGGTGCCAGTTTGTCTGCCAGTGAACCTATCCCAGATTTGCTGGGAATGAGAGGTTTCACACAACTTTTCAGCAACACCTTGCTGGCTATATTCAGTCGCTCAGTTTCAGAATGACTATTTTGAAATATCTGTCCCTCTGGTTTTCATCATGTCCCTACTCTTCCCACAACCTGGAGGAGGGTAAGAAAGAACTTGGCTCTGTGCCAGGGAAAAGCATAGAAGGCAAAAGTGGCAGATAAAAGCTGTCCCGTCAGAATGAGATCCTCTGCATCCTGAAACAATATGTGAATTTGTGGCCAGAATGTGTGGAGAAAAATCTCCCAGAAAACCACAAAGAACTGAATAAACCAACTGAGAAATAGTGAAACACCGGTAACACTGCAGTCTGATAGAGCCTGTGTTAGACCTGAAGGAGGCCACAGGAAGAGATTAACCTCTCCCTCCACCTCTATGGAGGTGGCTTTTTCCAGGCATATATACAAAGATAAACTACTTTGGTGCAGACAGAGCTCCAGTAACTGCTTTTGAAGTCATTTTGTAGACTGAAGGACAGATGCACCAGCAAGTAAATATCTGTGCTGGCACTGAGCTCCATTTAAGTCCTGTATTTGCCTTATGGAGCTTATGTTTGGCTAATCAAAAAATTGCTCCGTGGGTACCCCACATACTTTAGAGCAGTTTCATTCTGGTTTTCCACTCAGAATTGCACTGAGCTCTTTATTTCAGGAATATTCTACGTGTCTGTTGGGATGACTCTTAGACTCTGTGATATTATCTAGGGTACAGATAAGCAGAGGAGTTAGGAGTGTTTTGCATGGCTGCTTTTAAGATTTTGAAACACTTAGAGCCTTTACCTTTGAAAAAAGTTTGCTAACTTCAGCAAGTCTTTCCAGCATTTTTCTAGACTTACAACAATCCTTTTCACCATGTATTTTCCATTGGCAAGCCAAGTTGATAGAGCAAGATTAATCTTTAATCTTTATAATTAATGTTTCAAGTAAATTGAAGATGTATTATTAACTATTGCAAGCCACATTTCTTCCCTGAATGCCAGGGCATGGCTTCTTTTAACTCAGAGCAACAATGAACATGTGTGTGTCTGGCCTGTTGATGCTTTGCATGTTGGTATAAAAACCATAGCACAAAGGACTTCTCTAGTTTCTTACACAGGACTTATATTCTTCTCTTTTGTTACCCATAAGTCTTCAAGGTCATCTGTCCCTGAAACTAATGTACAAAGCAGATACAACTCATGAAAGTGGGAGGAGGCTTTGATTTCAAAGGATGGCGTAGTGGGCAGGCTGGATTCTTTAGGTGACAAAGTCATCGGAAGCTTTCTTAACGGTGACTTCATCAAGGGGAGATTACCGGTAATGACGACTCATGATCTGCTCTCTCCACATATTTAAAAGACAGTAAGGCACAAGCAAACAGCAACAGTATGCTCCTAAGGTGTTGGAAACCAGAAAGTACCTGGGACTTACGTGTGGAAGACATGGCCTGGGCAATCTCACCAGAGGTGATCCCTGTGACGTAGCCTAAATTCAAGCGGGATTTTTGCACTTATCCTTAGTGCAGACCATAGGAAAGAGCTGCTTCAATCTGGGAGTGGTCTGCAGACAGTCTTGGCTGTTGTATGTCTTTAAACTTTGAGAAAATGTCTTTTTCATTAACTAATATGGTTGTAACGTAGCAAGACCCATAGCTCCTTGGGCTTTATTAATCCTTCCCCTGTCACAATGATCACTAAGAATGTACATGAAAAAGGAAAAATATGGGTTTGGGATGCAGAATGATGGAGTCATTTAATCAAACTAGTCTGTTTTCTGATTTTACACACAGGCAGCCCATACTACTGCTGAGTTCAACAACCTATATGCATGGCCATTTATGTCCTGTGCCGGGGAGGAGCTGGGTGGGCCACTGGTGGCAGGAGCTGAAAGGAGCAAGTAATGTTCATTTTCTCCCACCCCAGCAAGGAGGGTTTCTGCTGAGAGTGTGTCTTATATAATGAGAAAAAACAGAGTGTGAAACTTAATTTTAAAATATTTATTTAAAGAAGAAAGAGGCCAAGACTTGTTTATATAATAAAGAAATATCTTAAGACTGCTTCTGGATGAGCTACATTTTCTACCTGAATTCTAGCAAATGAAAAACCTCATATCTTCAGTGTTTGAATTTTCTTATAGAGGAAAAGTTTTGGGCTTCTGAGTCCTGATGTCATGATCCAGAAATCTTTGAAGGTCTCGAGGCTGAGTAAGTTTATTTATAATGTAAGCTAAAGAAATACCCAATACAATTTTCTGTGCTTTGAACCAAAGTTGTTAACAAATGCTAGAAAACAAGTAAAAATGTAACACTGCAGTTCATTTTTTCAAATGGATCTTTATTTCACCCGAGAGTAGGAAAGTCTGGCAAAAGAATAATATGTATTGTTTTGCCAGATTGTCTGATACAGTCCAATTTAGAGATTTATATCATGCTCTGAAGTCTATATCTAGGCACCTACGAACACATTGTATGACTTTTTGAAATTCAAGTTCACACAAATCGTATTAAAGCAATGGAAGCTGCAGATATTCACTATAACTTCTTGAAGGCTTTTTCCTGCAGGCAGAAAAGATTATCATCATCACCATCAGTTTTAGGACCTTTTATGATGTGTATCATAGCTCAAGCTGAAAGAAGATGAACTTCTTCCTAAACCTCCTAATTGGAATAGAACTATTTTTTGATCAGGACTACAGCTAATTTATGATTTCAACTGCAAGGGCCACCAAAACGTGCACATAACTGGGCCTGAATGGTCCACAGATTTAGGTGTTTGATGCTTCATTTAATTCCACTGAGCTCAAGCTATTAGTTTGTAAAGTTACAAATTCCCTCTCTCTTCAATTCAATGCAGAGTACATAATAATCAAGACATCATACCAAATTAGGGTCAAATCTCCCCAGCACCAAAAGAGGAGATGAAATGAAGTGAATAGTCTAATATAAAACTAACTGGATCAGACATAGTTAACTTGAATTACTGGTGAAGATCTATTTTAAACTTAAGATTAACAAGTTCATATTGCTGCGGGCATCACACTATCAGACTGGTTAACACCAGTTGCTCTCCCGGACATGCTCTCCAGATTAACCAGGCATGAAGTAACAGAACCTAAATATAGGTTTCTATTTTTGTTAGCAGGTGTTATCCTTACCAGGTAACATTTCTCATTCCTTCTCTTGGTAGCATACAAGGTTTTTATACAGTCAATTGCTTTGTAGCAGAGACAAAGCAGTTAGAGAGTGGTCACTTGTAAGTATTTTACATTGGCAAATAAAAGTATATGGAACCGTCAAAAGAAATTTGGTGCAATTGTTTTAGTAGCTCTCCTTGACAGTGCTGAAGTCTTTCTAATGCCTTTAAGTACATGGTGTTTATAAAAATGTGAGTTAAATCATTGCTCATGCAATGCTCTTAGCTGTTGGGAAGATGTACCTCTGCTCTAATCTCCATTATCAGTATTTCTGGGATGGTTTTTTTTTTTATCATGTACTTTTGGACACGGGTTCTTTTCTAAGCAAACATTTGTGTATAATTCAGAATATTCTGGGTTTAGAAGGAGATGCCTTTTTTTTTTTTTTTTTTTTTAAAAAAAAATTTATGGAAAAAGAAACCCCCACAACTAGAACCGTAAAATGTGTCAATTTCTGCGGTTGTTAGAAAAGAAGAAAATTATTTAGTCCCTGGGGGGTTTTTTGCTCAGTATTTGAATTAGGAGGAGAGTAAGGAGAAAGGCTCTTTAAGCTTTTAGCAGGAAATACCCTATCAGCTCCTGCACCCTTACCTCAATAAGGGACCTTGTTGTCAGTACCAGGTCGCCATGCCCAAGAAACCTCACACCACTGGAAGGAGTCCCAAATACTATTGCCCTAACACTCCCCCAGCTTGGCTCTGTATCATACATACAAAGCAGCTTAACTGGCCACCAGATGATCCCCAGCTCAGGGAGGTCCACGGTCTGAGCAAAATCAGTTTGTCAAATGCCATGGTACCTCTGTGGATCAAGGTGGCTGGGTTAGGTGAACAAATGACTCTCAGTAATTAGAGAAATCCTTCAGCAGCTCTAATGACTGCTAGGACAAGTAAGAGAGGCTAGGAAAATAGTGAACCCTCAGGTCAGTGGGGCACAAGAGCCACCTAAATGCCCCCTCATTAAAATGATGAGCAGTGCCAGGAGGTCTCTGACTTAAAGCTATATATTTGTGTTAATGGCTTGAAACCTAAATTTGTTTATTGCATTGTAGTTCGCATTTGTTGTCAGGTTAGTGACTTAACCTGCTTGTACATGGGTTGGCCAGTTCTTTGTTCCCACTCGTGCTTTAAAAGTGTGGAATCTGGGAGGGAAGAATTGCTCCTGCAGAGCAAAGATAATAACCTAGTAAAGGAAGGAAATTCAGAAATGGAGATAAGTGGGAATCACTTCTATGTTAGTTGCTATTATTTGTAATTTCCTGGCATTTCCAGGCTCAAGACCCGTAGGTTCAATATTCAAGATTTTGGTACCTGTGGTAAATACGCATTCAGAATTGGTGCATGTACCCCATTACTCACAAACCCCATGTTTCCTCATTTGTATGCAGACAAAAATAAGACTTTGTTTTAAAGGTGTCAGTACAAATGTTGCCCACAGACCAAGAGTCTGACCTGGAAGGAAAGAATCTTGTTTTCTCCAGAGGCTTTTGAGTAAAGCCTGAAACTCATTTGTATGGAGGATGGTGGTGTGCAGATTTGCCTCAGTGCAAAGTTTCCAAAGGTATCTCTTAAAGCCATCTAAGACAGTACTTCATAATTAGTACACTTGGATAATATGAAGTGCAAGAAAGGATTAATAAGTCTTCTATGATATGTGACATAAAGTTCATTATATATAGTAGATAGAAATAGTTCTGGTATATTTGCTTAATAGTGGGTTGAATTAAATTGTTATTTTGGAAGCAAGATTCTTGCTGGTGATTTGCATCTGATGACAGATATTAGAGCTCTTGCATTGCTGGTTCTGTCTCTCATAACCCTGTTACCAGGGCTTGTGGGGTGACAATCAGATATGCCATAGATGTGACAAATTCTCATTATCCGCAGGAATCTCTTGTCTTTCATTTCTTCTTCATAACCAAGGAATCTTAAAGTCACTTGTGTCTATGACTCACATTTGAAAATAAGATTATAAAGAGCACAGGTAAATTTTTCAAGGAATATTTTCTCATTATCATGGGTGATTCAGAGCTAAATAACCCAGGAAGAAAAGCTATGTTTTTCTTGATGTCTAGAGTGGACTATAAGGCAACTATCAAACTGGGTCATCTGCCCCAAGCCCCTTCTCCAGAGGCTGTCTGATCTCCTGCTGTATGCCAGATCTCAGAACCTCATGCTGCTTGTTCCAGGCCCAGGAATCCTGCTAGTGCTGCCCTAGATGCCACTGTTTCTTATTTCTGTCTCCCTCAAATCCTTCTTTCTTTAGTGAGGGGTACATTGAGCTAGGGAGAGGAGACCGATTCCCAGAAGAACTCCAGTTGCTCTGATCTATCTTACATCAGGATTTGTACGTCTTCCTGCACCTCCACAAGTGGAAAGAGCAGGTTCACCCTCTCCTTTCTGCTCGTGTACTCAGTTGCAGGGGTGAGTGCTCTAGCAGCAGACAGTGGGGTACTGCAGACTGAGACCCTCCTCCATCCTTCCATTGCAGCTGTTTGATACTGCACTGTAGTTGCATGTTCCTTCAGCTGAAGAGAAGGAGCATCGTCCCAGCAGCTGGGCACTCAGCTGAGTGAAAGGAAAGAGCAGGGAGGGAGACCTGCTTTTCAGTCCCTGTTCCACCACTGTTCAGGTAGTAACAGGAGGCAGGACCAAAACACAGTTGTCTCCTTGCCCAAAGGAGAATCTAGAGACTAATGCTTATCTTCTGGCCAATTAATATTCAATCACCCTATATAAAATGAGCATATCCACCAGGAAATATTGCAGGTGGGCTTTCTTCCTCCACCCACCTCCAAAAATATGTGACAAACTGAAAATGAGATTTTTCCATCCCTGAAAAGTCTGAAGCACCATGGATTCAAATATTTGTGGGCAGAGCAGGAGGGTGTAATCCCAGACTCCCCACCTCAGTTAATACTTCAGAGAAACTGATGTGTAAAAAGACCATGGTGTGGGAGCTTCCTATTTTCTGGAATCAGGTGGCTGGCTCACTTTGTGTTACAACAATCCTTAAAAAAATTTGCAGGCTTATTTGAAAAACTCAATTCTGTGGCTGCCCCATTCTTACATCCTTATATTATAAAAGGACGCATACATACTCAAAGGGGAAATGCTTTGAAGTGACCCATCATTGTACCTTTAGGGGCTGTGTTGTAAAGCCCTTGGAACTGGGGTGGTCCCTATCAGATCAAGCACTTTGAAAATTTCCACATGGGCTGTAAGAACTTTGTGTCCCTGCCTTTCGTCCAGCTCCCAATTCTGGAAGCAAAGGTCAGAATACATGGTCAGAGTATTTACTGATGCATTGGCTTGGTTTTACAAGGCCTGTGCTGAGGACTGTAAGGTACTAGTCCATTAAAAATTGTATATTTATAGACTGAAAATCTTAAGAAATTTACCATCTCAAAGTATTTGGCTGTCTAAAAAGTAGAATGATAAGACACATTGCTTACTTTTATGGTCAATAAAGTAAAGCCTGTTCTCAGGTGCAGTGCTCTTAAGTGGCTGCCAATCGCTAACATGAGACTTTAGACTGATTTTATCCTTCTGACGTTCAATGGAACAAATATCCCGTAGTTTGCAGATAAGGATCACTCCAGGATCAGTTTCAGTTTGACACAGTTGTTTCAAAATTCACCTTGGGTATATTTTTTCCCTTCGACTTTATCTAAAAAACTAATCTGCTTGGCTAATGAATTAAAAGGGTCAAAGGAATCAATGGTCCTTATTTGCATTCATTCAAATGAATGTATACCTGTATTATTGAATAAGGAATTACAGGTATTCATAAATACCTGATACAGAATGAACATAATTCAAAAATATTCAGGTTTTCTTGTTATAAATTTATATACACTGAATTTATAAGTATTTTTACAACTAAAAATATTTATCATGTGAAAGTGATCTCTGGACAGGTAAAATGGTGCTATTGAAAGGAAGGATGATAGAATAGCTGAGGTCCTGCTGTTAAACTTAGGAGGTCTGGGCTCAGTGCTCTCTGAACTCACTCCCTGAATGGCTCTGGGAGCTCTTCGGAGCTCTGGTGCTTCAGTTTCCTACTCATGAATTTTCTTTCTCAGAGTAGTTTGGTGAAAATTAATACCTTAAAAGCTACGGATGTCAGATCTTTCAGCTGTGCAATATGGTAATAATAGAAGACCAATACAAAAGAAAAAAAGGTCAGTCTCTTTTAAATGGAATAAAGAAATGTAGTGGGAAAACTGGAAGGGCTGACAAGGCTTTTTTTATGTTAAAGTCCATCTTGGTTTTCCATGACGTGCTAAGCTAGGTCTGGTTGTAATATGGTAGTCTACAAGAAACCTGATTTGAAGGCGCAGTGGGTTGTTTTCAAAACTGCAGTTCCTAGATACAAGTTCTTGAGACCACTGGAAAACTGCACTACATTCTTCTGGGAATTATTTTACGTATTTAAGGTAATAGAGTTACTTGTCTGACTGGAGGCTGTAGGGTCAAAAGACTCCTGACTATTCCTGTAATATTTGCTCAGGAGAAAAAATATTCTGAATTTAGGTCCTGTTTCAGCTGAAGCACACCTGCTTTTAATTGTAAGGGCACAGGATGTCAGCTGGCAGGACTTTATTAGTGTCAGTGAGATGACTCAGGTGGGAAACAAAACTCTTCAGAGCAAGTCCCCTTTATCCAGAAGTAATGGACATGTCAGTGCCACACAGTTCAGTGCTGTATAGAGAAACCTGAACTGCTTTTGATGCTCTGTGCTGGGCAAGAAGCCAGGCAAGCTATGCCAGGCAGTGTGGAGTGCTGCACTGACATGGCCCTGCTGAGACAAAAAGGGTTTCATTTGCAGTAGCTACTAAATGTGAAACCTTTTGGGCAACCCATTTTATTTCCTAAACAGTTATAAAAATGTGCTCCTCAGGTTATATGTGGTAGTCTTTCATTGAAAATTACTTGATATAACCACACAGTAGTACTCAGGTGTCTTCTCTCTCAGATGACCATGCTCAACTACTAGCTGGAGAGAGTGTTTGTCTCACACTTCCACGCAGAAATAAATGGCTTTTACAGCAGGTAGGAGACACTTTTTTTTTTCAGCCCGCAAAGTAGCCTATAGATGCATAGAAGGGCCTTCTCCTGCTCAGAGTTCAACTGTGTTAGGACAAAAGCAGGAGTTAAATGCAGATCTCTACATCTCAGCTGCAGACACCAACAGGGGAAGCAGATCCCATCAGAACTTTGAAGGAAAGGTCTGTTTCGTGACCAGTTCAGGAAAGAAACAAACTCTGAGCAAAATTCAGTAATACTGTGGCACCAGCTCAGCAATAATAAGCATCCATTGTAACACCTAGTGTCAGAAGAAGGTTGCAGCACTGATGCCTGAAGGGCCATCTCCATTTCCCTGCAGACCTTGGTGTTTGTCTCTATGGGAAAAGATTTTGATCTAAGAATCACAAATACAGAAAATAGTAAGACAGCTTTGTGGGGGATTTTCTGCTTTGCTGACTTAGGTGGCTCTCCCCTGGAGTACTCATTTTTGTATATCTCCTTCAGAAATGCTGCATTGTTTCCAGCCTGTGTAAGCCAGGCATGCTCCCTACCCAGGACCATAGATCAGAGGGCTGGAGGGCAGCTATCTAAGATCACTTGTGTATCTAACTCCCTGTTAATATTAATAACAATAGTTCAAAACTGAAAGCATTCAAATCTTGTCTGTCTAGAGGGAAATAACTGAAACAAATATTTAATTCGATTTAACAACAAGGCAGGAAGAAATGTTTTACAGAGCTCCAAGAGTTTCCTACTGGTTTTCTCTGTGCTTCATGACTTTAAATTTCTTCCTTCTTAATTGGTGAAATTTAAGGACAAGACTCCTTAAGTTCTTTTTATCTCTGTAACAAGTTGTGGTTTTAACACAAGTCATTTTGGGGATACTGGAGAAGGAAGAGGGAACATTGGACACTGGGGACACATTTCCATAGGGTAATGCTATTGAGCTGCTTGATTTGTGCACATCATTGTGTCTCGGGATGAAAACCGGAGAGGTGTTTGGAAAGCTACCTACTCACTCAAGTTATTTGATTGAAGTTTGCCATTACCTTCATGTGCACACAAAGTACTCATTTGTGTTTATAACTGTGCTGTGCAGATTTTTGGCAGATGTTGTGCTGCTACCCTGAAATATGGCTCTTTATTCTCCTTAATGAGCAAGAGCTGTTAATAACATGCTGTGTTTCTAATGTCTTTTTGCTGGTCAGTACTCACTGCCCTCTTTGCTCTGGCAAAGCAGGAATAGAAGCAGTGGTAGCAGACCACTGCACCTCCCACTTATCTGATGTTACAGACTGGCAAAGTGAGGAGATCTCTGAGAGGAAAAGCCATTTTCTTTTAATCAATTATTAACTGGTAAGTCATCCCGGTCAATCTTTGCTCAGCAGTTGAGTGAAACTTGTGAGCAGGTTTTTGAGCAGACCAGGCTTAGCTGAAACCAAGTGACAGGAAAATTATGTTCTGTGTAAATGTACTGAAAAATTAAGCAGTTGGCAAACTGTGGAGAAAATGAGAATGCACCCACTTTTATTTATAGAAATACTCTTGTCCTGAGTATCATAAAGCTCTTTAGAAGTTTAGAAATACATACAGTGCACAGGGACTCTTTCATTTTCCCCTTAGAAAAATAGATGAATGAAAGAAGCCTTATTATGACAATACATGGCAGCACTGCAGTAAATAATACCCTTATCTAGTAGCAGGTTATGTTAGCCAAATGTAGCTACCTAGTACCAGCTTGGCACAGTGTTGTTACTAGTGCATCTATTTTTACTGTAAGGGATACAGCACCTGTAGCTGGTATATGTAGTTTAAACACTGATGATGTTTTCATTACCACAGTACCCCTTAAAATTGAGGGAGTGCACAGATGCAGCACAGAAATAAATCCATTGTTTAAACATTTTTTCAATGGGAAAAAATGCAAAGCTACTTAGTTGCTGCTCCTTTTCTTGCAGTAAACCCCATCTGTTAATCTGATAAAAAGAAAAATGTCTCCAGTTTAGTAGTCACACTAGCTAGGTATTCTGACAAAAGTCACCAAAAGATGTGTGTCATTAAAGGAAGTAGGGTCAAAGTTTTGGGTTTGAAATGACATTGGATGCTAAGCAAGCATGATCCAGATTAAGGTTTGTCATAGTAAGCGTCCCGGTTGACCTGCTGGGAAAAGTAATTCCCATGCTTTCTTCTGTGGAAGAGCTAATATATGTTCTCTAGCTCTGATTCATGGGTACATGACATACAAGCTTGGCCATTTTTTAACAGCAGGAGGACTTTTTATGGTTCCACAATGATCACTTTCTTCAAAGAAACCCTCTGGGACCTCAGATTACCAGTCCTCCTGCAAGTGTGTGCTACAGAGTTGAAATGGGGATCTGATGTAAACAAATACTGAACATTTATTAGAGGTAATTAAGTGTTCTCAGAACACTAGATTCTCAAAAAATACAGCTATGTATTATTTTTATGGTTGTCTTCCAAAAAGAATTTACTACACAGTCACCAAGGTGTACAGTTAATGAACAGCAAATTAATCAAAACATTCTTCTGATAATGTGCTTGTCTTTAACTTACATAAGCATTACTTTCAGCAAAGAATTTGCTAATGAGTTTCCTGCCACACTAGGACTTATTCAACAGAGAAAAATGAGAGATGAGCAGAGAGAACTGTGTGAGGGTGTGATGCTTCAAATTCATCAGAGCTATTCAAATGCTGTCCTTCTCTGAGTGGCTCCAGTCTGAAGCTGTCTCTTCTGTACATAACAAATCTCCTTTATACTGTTTTATGTACTTTAGTGCTTTATTTCGGAACAAAAGTGTGTTTTGAAACCAGTGTCCCTGCTCACGCTTACTGTGCTTTAGTTTCCATCAGGGAACACTTTTTGAAGACATGAACTGGATTCCTTTTGCATGAAACTAAAGTAGAAAATGCTCTCTAGTAGCAAAACTAATGCACTGCAGCCACAAACAGGTCTTCAGTCTGTGGGGCTGGACTAGAGCTGTTCAGAAGAAAAAGGCAAAACAAAACCCCAGGATGGGTGCTATGTGGATGTTGCATTCTCGGACTCTTTCCCTTTGTAGTTCTGCTCCTATCATCCACACTGTTAGATAACACAGATGTAGGTTGCATCATCAGGGCCGTATCTACTAAAGGGAATGACGATGTGTTGCTCCTACCCCTGCTGAACCAAGATAGCAAAGCTGCTCTTTGCTCTTGTGTGTTACTTTACATGTTTTCTTCTAATCCACTCATGTTCTAATAATTTCCTCCATTTAATCAACAGACTTGCTTAATGAAATGCAAAGGATAACACTGGACAATCCCACTGAAGTAAAAAAGGTTGCAAAGGTATCACTGCAGACTAGCTGAAATGCAGTGGGGTTCATACACAGCAGCCTTGTTTGACCTTGGCTACCTTATTAATGCTGGTGACATGCAAGTAGGAATAACTTTTTTACTCCTGATCCCATGCTGACTTCTCCAGACTGTAAAGGGTGTACCTTATTTGTGTAGGTAAGATGGTACAGGTGGATCCTAGCAGTACTACTGTTAGAGAGGAGAAACATGAGAACGAGGGCCAGGCTAAAAGACTGGAGGTGGGTATTAATGTGCAATTAATGAAGTAAGAGACTGCATTCATAATAATAAAAGAATAAGGCTCTTCAGTTACTAGAGTTCTGTAATTATTTTATGTGTTAATCCCTAATGTGTGTGTCAAACCTTGTGTCAACAGAAGTTGATAAAATATTCCATCTGACACCAGAAGGACAAAGCCAGGGTCCATTAGAAATGAACAGCTTCTCTGACATGCTTATACTGTCATGTGCATAAACTAATGTGCTAGCTACTGTCATTGTGGAAATAATATACATCTCTATACTATGTTTGTATATCTCTGTATATCTGTATGTGATTGAAACCAATATCAATTTCAGTGGTAGTAGTACCATGATCATTTAATAGAAAATTCCTAGGAGCGTGCATGTCTTTGAAAGGAAAATTCTTCTGACTTTCTGTAGGACGGACTCTGGCTAATATCACTCTGCAGTGCACTTATATGCCTTAGAAAACAGCTTGGGTTTTCAAACTGCAGATGGAGCTGAAATAAGTGTCTCTTTCCAAGTTAGTTTCATTTCCAAGCCATCTTGGTAATGCTACTAATGAATTTCTGTCTCTATGTATATGATATTTCTGAATGCCTATCACCAGGGTATCTAAATGTCATTATAAATTTAATGAACAGCTGCTGCCCATTAAAAGTAAGTGTAACTTCTATTGCTTAAATTAAACTAGTTTAAAGTAAAATAAGCATTTAGGTTAAGCAGGTGTTGCTGCTATTTATATCCAAAAGTCAAATTTCTCCTAGATGGAGGGATAGTTTCAAAATTGCACTTTTTCTGCCACTGTTATTTTTTGAGAAAAAGCTCCATAAATTGGTATCTAACCTGCAGAAATGGTAAAAGAGGTGCCTACATTGCAGTTCTGGTCATCTCTAAAATGTCAGTATTCATGACAGAGGACTGAATGATCTTACATGAAGAACTTCTAGCATTTGCCTTCTATATTGCCAACTGATGATACTACACTGAGGTTAATTGGGCCATTCAATTGTGTTCTGCCACTCTGTCTTTCCTGAAAGGATTCAGTAAGATTGCCTGCTAAAATTCTTATTAACTCTGTAACAAATCTTAGTTTTACTACTGCTGGTCTAACAGCAGAGGGAAAGGATTGGGGCAGCTCCACAGCAGAATCAATTTGTGTCTTTGATGGTTTTTTGAATGCACAATTACCAGAGCTCACAGGAGTGTCCAGAAACAAACTTGGTCAGGGTAAATATACCAGGACAATTGTAAACTCTCTGTCAGGTAATTAACAGCAGCAAAAAGGGCCAGGTTCAGTATATCTAGGACTGCTCTTCATGAGTGAGTGAGAAAAGTCCAGCCCCAAATCACAAAGCGGTACCCTGTGAAGGCAGATCACCCCCCTGCTAGCTCTCTATAATTGTACAAAATCTGTTTATTAATGCACAGAAAATGGACATAATTGGAAAGAACTAGAGAAGCATATCGCATATGCACAAATATTGATAGCATCTGTGAGTCAAGAGGAAATGATGTTGTAAATAAGCCATTTAGCATCCTTCCTCTTCACCGCTGAGTATCTCGCATCACTCCACTTAGACATGCACCCCACCCTCTCCTCAGCTTAGCTCTGCAAAGAGCAGCTCTGTGAAGGTCTCTTTGCCTGTCTCAAGTCCTCAGGGAGATTTTCTGATCCAGCTGTGAGCTGCTGCTCCTCAGTGCTTCAGCTGCATGAAGATGCTGAGAAAGCAAGGCTTGATAGTAGAGTTCACTGAGCGATGCTTTCCGCCTCATCTCCTCTCATCCAAAGGATTTCCTGCAGTGTTTCCTAACATGCAGCGTTTCTCAGGCTGGGGAACAGCAGTCAAGCCCAGGCCTGGACATTTAGAAATAAATGGAGGGTAGGGGGAGTTGAAGGCTGAGACCACAATATCCTTTTGGTTTCGTGGCAACTTCCTGAATGTCACTGGAGAATGTGATAGCCTGTGCCTGTCCCCATCCCCAGTGGGATGGGTCTGGGCTTCTGGCTGCCCTCCCACACCCATGGGGAGCCCCCAAAGCACCCAGACCTTAGCAGCTCCTGGGCCGCTGGAAGCTGTGGGAAAGGCCTCACTTTGACTGTGTGTCTGTAAACATTTCCATGTTGTTTTCAGTGCATAATTTTAATTATCAGAAACCTCAGAGGACTGTTGACACATCTAGCTGAGCAGATTTGCAAATAGTTTTCCTCTGAAATTTGAGTGGAGAGTCTAAATTTTCCATTATTTACATGCAATGGTTGGAGCCTACATGAATTTTGACTGCATACCTGGTGTAGGATGCTTGACAGAAGCCAGGTGGAAGAGTTCTCTTAGCTCTGGACTGGTGGGAGCTACCCCAGATGACAACAGATTCAGCACAGCTGTCCTCTGCAGTTTCTCCAACAAGCCCATTGAGTTCACCATCGTATTCAGATGGGGAAATGTAATCCTCCTCTTCATCTGTGCCATTGCCCCCCCTTGTTTTCTCCTGCTCTGGGTATCAGGACACATTGCTGGCCTCATTAGTACACTTATTCCTTCCTGCAGATGCTCTTTACATTTTACCCAATATTTTTCACTTCTATTTTGAGGAAAACTAAATGCACTGCGTTTCTTTATCAACCTGGCAAATTTTTGCTTTTGAATATCTTATATATGGTGCCCCTGTAATTTCTTAGTCTACTGGGAAATTGTCTTTCTGTCCTTATGAACTTTAAACTTGATGTTTAATGTATTGCAAGGGAGAGGTGGTAACTCTGTGAGATGGTGCCTGACCACAGTATAATAGAGCAGGGACAGAACTCAGTAGGGCCGTAAAGAGTTCATGTGGCACAGTGCCTGAAATGGAGAAAGGAAGGCAGTGACCAGAAGATCTTTTCCAGCCCTCTGTTATTTTTGTGTTATTCTTTGCTGAATTAGAAGGAACATCTCAGAGGATGAGATACAAAAGACAAGAAGGCTTCAGTACACTACAGCCTTTATATGAGCTGTTGTGTCAATCACTCACAGATTTTCTTTTTAATTGCAAGTAATTCAGTAACGGCTATGTTTGGTTCATCCTTTAAATGTAACTTCAAGTGAACAAGGAAAATGATTCAATGATCAGTGGCAGCAGTCAAGCACCAGCAGTGCATATCATATATTTTAACCCCAGGCCTTATCAGGAAACAGAAGACTAGAAACAAAAGTTAATTTACTGTATCCAAGCATCCTTCTGTGACGTGAGAAAAACCCCAAATCTTTTACACATCCAAAGCCATGAAAATATATGACCATTCTAGAGCAAAAATTTTGAGGTGTAGTGCTGATAAATGAGACACTTTTTGATACAAGACAAAGCCATGCTGAGGGAAGCCCTTGAGGTGCTGTTGTATGACCTGGAATGTGGAGTTGGAGGTTTTGCCCAAGAGGTTTGGGGAAGCTGAGGGAGTAAGTCAGAATCTGTAACACTCTTAAAAAGGCTCTGGGAAATGCAAAAATCCTTTATTCAAATTTCCTCATTTGATAGTTAACACTGTGTAAATGGGTATTTTCAGGAGGTTTCATATGTTTCACCTCTCTGCTCCAGATGAAAAACTATTCCTTCAGCTGGCTGAGTTCTGAATATGAAAGCCCTGAGCCATGTACAATGCATATGTGTACAATACACTACAGGTCATTAGTCACACTGCAAACAGTTTTCCTTCAGTGGAAGTAGTCATGCAGATATATATCCTCTTCAGCCACTGAACTCATTGTCAGCATGACCTTGGCAACATTAATGCAACATCAAAGTGGAAGTTTGTGCCAACTGCAAAACTACTGAATAGGTATTAAAAAAAAATAATAAAAATGATAAGCAGCTCTGTTCACTCCCTTCTCAACAGATGTATTCTTATGCTCCTGGCTATGGCCTGGTTTTTTAATGGACTAAAGAGGGGCAAAATGCTATTCCATGAGGAATAGTTCGAAAGACTACTTAATGGAGACAACTAACTTGATGGACAGAACAACCTGTTTTTTACCTTCCTCATAGCAATAGGATATCTTTTTAATTGCAAGGAACTGATTATGAGCAAAATACTAGTCAAAGCATGGCTTCACCAAGGGCAAGTCCTGTCTGACCAACCTAGTGGCCTTCTGTGATGGAGTGACTACATCAGTGAATAAGGGAAGAGCTATGGATGACGTCTATTTGGACTTCTGCAAGGCCTTTGACACTGTCCCCCACAACATCCTTCTCTATAAATTGAAGAAGTATGGATTTGATGGGTGGACTGTTCAGTAGATGATGAATTGTTTGGATGGTAACGTCCAGAGGGTAGTGGCCAATATCTTAATGTCTGGGTGGAGATCAGTAACAAGTGGTGTCCCTCAAGGGTCTGTACTGGGACCAGTACTGTTTAATACCTTCATCGATGACATAGATAGTGGGATTGAGTGCATCCTCAGCACACTTGCAGATGATGCCAAACTGAGTGGTGTGGTTGACATGCCTGAGGGATGGGATGCCATCCAGAGGGACCTGGACAAGCTTGAGAAGTGGGCCCATGTGAACCTCTTGAGGTTCATCAAGGCCAAGTACAAGGTCCTGCACACAGGTTGGGGGAACCCCCAGAATCAATACAGGCTGGGGGATGAAGGGATTGAGAGCAGTATTGAAGAGAAGAACTTGGGGGTACTGGTGGATGAAAAGCTGGACATGAGCCAACAATGTGCAATTGCAGCCCAGAAAGCCAACGGTATGCTGGGCTGAAAAAAAAAGAAGGGTGGCTGGCAGGTCAAGGGAGGTGATTCTGCTCCTCTACTCTGCTCTTGTGAGACCCCACCTGGAGTACTGTGTCTAGTCCTCGGCACAGGAAAGACATGAACTTGTTGGAGTGGGTCCAGAAGAGGGCTATAAAATTGATCAGAGGGATGGAACACCTCTCCTATGAGGAAAGGCTGACAAAGTTGGGGTTGTTTAGCCTGGAGAAGAGAAGGGTCTGTGGAGAGATTATGGAGGTCTTTCAGTACTTAAAAGGGACCTATAAGAAAGATGAGGATAAACTTTTTAGTAGGGCCTAGTAGTAACTAGGACAAGGGGTAATGGTTTTAAACTAAAAGAGAGTAGATTTAGACTAGATATGAGCAAAAAATTTTTTATGATGAGGGTGGTGGAACACTGGAACAGGTTGCCCAGAGAAGTGGTAGATGCCCCATCCCTGGAAACATTCAGGGTCAGGTTGGACGGGGCGCAGAACAACCTGATCTAGTTGAAGATGTCCCTGCTCACCACAGAGGGGTTGGACTAGATCACCTTTAAAGGTCCATTCCAACCCCAAGTTATTCTATGATTCAAAGACTCCTGGGCAGCCTGCTGACACCTGTATACTGCCAACCTTGAGGTGTTACAAATCAATCTTAGGCAGTTCAGAGAATTAAATACATTTTGCTGCCTTAGAATGTAACTGATTTTGTTTAGCACTAGAAAGGTTTGAAAAATATGGTGATTTTTTTTTCATGTTGCAGCAGCTGCACTGATGTGACACATTATTCAGTTCTGCATGATTTTTAATTAATGGTCTCCAGTCTCTAGAAGCGTACAATGGGAGTGGTTTTCATTTGCATTCTACTACTGTATTTGTCCTCCTTCAAGAAAACACAGACACCCTAAGTCAGGAACATTGCTCAATATGAGAATTAGGCTTCTGAATTGTAAAAGCAAAATGACCACTATGGTTATCTGAGCGAATCTGCAAAACCCTCAGTCACGGAAGTGGCATTCAGAAGCTCACGTTTCAAGTTTTGTGCATTGTGCATCCCACTTCAGAAAAGTTTAAAATTATAGGGAATTTAACAAGTGTAAGTCCCCCCCCATCCCTCCAAAAAGTAGAATAGTAAAGATAACAGTAACAACAAACATCATCAAGCAGAACAAAAGTTGTTAAAACACCAGCAATCTGCTGAAAAAAAGCAATACAGTAAATTTATGAGTGCATGTAAATTGCTTCTTGCCGTACAAGGCACTGGAAAATCCTCTGTATGGGATATCGTGCTTTATCTTGGACATGTGTATTGCTGCAATTAGGTAGTTTGCTCTTTAACTTGGAAGCATGAAGTGTCTGGACAGTAGTATTAGAGATAGTTATACTCTCAGTTCCCTGCTGTGCAGTCAGCAGGAATAATTTTTCCATTCTGCTTTATGAGCCTTTAGAGCCATAAACACCTCCCCAGCTTTCTGTGCGGAGCTCTGTAACTGGATAAGCAGTGAGTCCATTAGCAATCTGGCTGCAAGGGAGAAGGAGCTGGAGCAAGTGTACTGCTCTGGAAAACTATGTGTCTGCCTTGTACTAGCTGGTGTAGCCCTCTAACAAGGACTGACAGCAATTTTTTGCTTCAGCACTACCATGTGAGAAATTCAAGGGAGGCAAGAGAAGGGTGGAGATCAGACAAGCAGAATCAACCTACATTTGTTTTCCCCCTTGAAACATCTAAATATTTATATAATAAACCTTTTGTCCCTCAATAAGTGGTTCACACCCAGTTCTTGACAGAAATACTTAAAACTGACACAAGGTGACTTCTGTAAGATGTTCTTTTCCATGTGGATGGAGACTGGCATTACAAACTCCATGAACATAGCTGGCCCCAAATCTGACAGCCTCACCAAATCTCTTAGCTCAGATGTGGCTCTTTCTGCATCAGGGCTGATGGGAACTGGTGGGTCTGCTTATACAGGGAGCTGATCCTAATCTTCAATGGTTAAGTGCAAGATACTGGTCATCTCTACCATTTTTTTTTTTTTAATGACTGTTAAATTCACCTGAAAATATGAACAGAGTCTTGGAGAATCACGTATCTTGCATCTTCAGCTCTGCAGAATTTTCTGCTGCCTGTCTGTGGGATGGTGTGATGAACAGTCATCTATGTGACAGATTAATAGAAACAGATATTTATAGGCAGGAGACCCTCACAAGTGTGTGATGTGAAGGAGCAGTGCATGGGTTTTTTTATCAAACTTCTGGCAAGTCAGTGAGCTCATGATTTTAAATACGCACCTCTTCATATTCATTGTGTAAATCTGACATAGCTTATTTCTATGGGAACATTAGCAGAGAAACACACACCTTCACTGTGTGAAGGTACATCTGGCTTCCTTGCAAGTACCACCTTTCTTTCTTCATTCATACATTTGTGAACACTTCATGGGAACATGAAGAATTGCTCAGCAGCAGGCATGAAGGGACTAGACAATTATTCCTCCTCTTCTGATGAACAAATATGGTTGAACAATTTCCAAATCTAGTTGTTTAAATCTAGATTGCTTCTCCACACAGTCTCTTGGAGGAGAGAAATAGGAAAGCAAGAAGAATTTCACCACAAAAGGAAGAATTCCCAGTTCTACAGCTAGAAAAGTGATGCACTCTGGCCACACATCTTCTCCACGGATCTCTAAGGAATGGTTCCTCCATTGGCCAGTGGTTAACAGAGCTCCCTGGGACATCTGCACTGTCAGACAGTGTCAAGAAATGTCACCAGACAGTAAAATTTTTTTATCTACTATGCTAGACTGTTAAAACTGTCCCCAGAACAGCCCAAACTAGCTGGCAGCTTTACAATTCCCAAGCAATATGGCGGTTAGTGCAAACTAAGGACCATTGCTAATACACAATTTGTCTTGAAGGCTAAGGAAGTTGTGTCATGGCCACAAGCCGTGCAGTGATGGACAAAATGTGTAACACTAGGGCAAATGTAGCTGGCCAGAGGGTGAGGCATCCCTCAGTCTCTATTAGATGTGTGGTAAAGCTTTAAATAACATGTGCTCCTGGTGTAATAAATTGTGTTCCTATTGCTGAAGTGGTTTGGTTTTGGCAAGAGTGGTCAAAGTGACGACCTTATCACTGGGAACAGTTTTGTAGAGGACTTTACAGGTGTTAAGCTCAGCTGGCCAGAGGGTATGTGGAGGTGAAACACGAGGACTGAATGTAAGGGGAAAGTGGAAGAATTCCTTCAGGGTGGAAAAAAGGCAAAGGCTGATATGAAAGAGGGTGAGCAGATGGCCAGAAAGGGGATGAAGGAGCAGGGACATCTGGCTTTGCTGAAGCAGCAAGCAGGACATCACTTGTTTGTTTTATATTACCTCATTTTCCACCAGTTCTGCCTACTCAGCCTATTTGTTAAGTCATCTGCACAACCCACAGAGACCAAGGAGTGCATGGAAGGCTACCCTCCTCTTCAGAAGTTTTCCACATTGTTGTTAATACAGGCAGACCTTGATCCTGGGAAGCACACCATGTGCAAGGTGTTAAGGAACACAGCTAGATCCTTGCTTTGACCCTTCTTCCCTTCACATGGCAGGGACACCAGTTCTCTGTGTTCATTTACTCAACACACCCTGCAAAAGAAGTAGTCATGCATTTCCTGGAAAAGGGGTATGATGTAGTGGAGTGGGACAGAAATCTCTGTAGCATGAAGGTTTTCCGGAAAAGGGGATGAACATCAATTTCAGCATGAGGCAAACTCGAGCCTTGAGTCACTGGGAGCATTGCCTGGATGAGGCTCCATAAAGTTATTGTGTTGTAATATATAACAAAATGGAGTGGCATCTCTTCTAAGCCTCTTGCACTGGAGTTTGCCGAGTACTGAAGCTCTTTCTGAAGGTTTAGAAAGTTAGCATGGTATTGCGAAGATGTCCTTCTCCCAAACGGTCAGAATACAGACACTGACATAACTAAGGCAAGATGCAGCATGGGCAGCTGGTACCAAAGGAAGAACAGGATGGGTCAGGGGTGACTGGAAATTACATCTGCACTGGAAGTTATCTTTAGGATATTATGTATAATCACAGAGGTAAATGATACATAACTTTGTAAATTCTTCTTATTAAGAAATTAATCATAAAGTGATTGAGACCACTTTGAAATAGAATAAGAACTGATTCAACAAATGGGACGTGTAGCACAGAACGTGAACTTATGCATCTGACCAGTGTAACTAGACCTCTACTCCTTACTCATTACCTTTTCAGGAGAGGTCTCATGCTAAAAGGGATGATTGGTTTATCAATGGGAAAAAATACAATCTTAAACTCCCCTTTTTTGGTTCCAGCTTTGTTCTCAAGCCGAAGCATGTGCAATCAGGATGGGATGCAGGGTGAGGCAATACTCTGGGGAATGCAATGTCTTATTAAGGCTTTTGTGAGTGAAATACAATAACCTTCCACAATCTGCACACGTTCACCCAGTGTAAAATAATTGTTAAATCCTGAAAGTAAATCATCACAATGAGATAAGGAAGCTGAGTACCAAGTTATTTATGCCCCCTTCTTGATGTAAGATTTTGGGAGTCCCAAAAGCTGTTGGAAAAGATAACTCCCTGTTTGCTTTTAATCTTCACTGCTAAGGCTGACTTCCATCTCACCTTCTAACACAAAGTTGCATGCTGCACTACTAAAAAAAATTTCAAGGCTTATGTATGGGAAACTGACTTGCTTGCAGTTTGTCTCCCTGTTTTGCCAATTATCAGGCCTAGTATAAAGGACACAGCCAGAATAAAGATGAACCAATAACCAAATTGTATTTGATACAAAAGGGTCAGTACATGGGTGAGCACTGGGGGTACAAACAAGTCAGATTATACATAATTGACATCAATCCCACTGACCCCAACAATGACACCACACAACCAACAATGGGTGGAATAAATGGTGAAAGGCAGTCTCCTATAGAAGGGACAGAAGGCAACTGAGCCACATACTAAATCTCTACACAGCCTACATTTACAAAAGCCAGACCTGACTGGAGCCCAGTCCCAGGGGGGCAGAAGGTCCTTCCCCAACAAGGACCTCTGCAAAGTACATCCACCTCACAGACAGACACTGCCCCTGCCTGTAAGGGGTCCCAGCTTTTATCCCTAAGTGGGACACCTGACCTTTGTTTACTTAATGTGGGACACCTGGGGCTCATTTACCCAATGGCTCTCCCTGCAAGGCTGGCACCGCCCTGGAGGGAAGCCTAAAGGTAAAATCACCCCCTCTTTGTGAAGGGCTGTGGGAATCACCTATATGTCAACCTTAATTTGGGGCTTGGGGTTGAAATCCCAGCATTTCACCCCCCAACCTGTTGTCTCTTTTCAGGGGAAAAAACAGGTGCAATATTTACAGAGCAGTTACAGACACTGCAAGCATAGCATAATATCCAAAGTTTAGATTAACACTGTTACCAAAACCATGGGATGTGGGAAGGGTAGGGGAGAAGTGTTACATATGCAAGATAGTGAAGAAACCATTCTGGTCAGTGGCCAAAGCTATATTGTTTCTCTTCCTAGTAAATTAGTGCCTGTTTTTTGTTTGGTTGGTTGGTTTTTCAATAGTTATGGTAAAATCTTGGATTCTGGTCCCTATGTGCTACGTGCACTGTTGGGCTTTTCTTCTAAAGAAGGAATGCAAAGGAAGGAATTATTCTGAGCTCCAGTTCTTTAGTAACATAATGCATCTTCTTCAAAGAGCTCTTTGGATACTAAATCTGTGGGTCTTACTTTCTGACCTGCTTACTTACCAAAAACTATGAAGTAATTTGCATAGAGTATGGTGAATGATTTTGGGTGAGGGTTAAAGCAAAGGATTTCCTCTGTCTTTCAAGTTTAGATCATTTTAAGACTTCCAGCCTGAAATCCTAAGATTACAAGTAGTTTTTCAGGTCTGTTTCTGTCTCACAAAGCTACTGTGCATCTGAACTGGTAAGACTTAGGGAAAGCTGAAGCTTATAGAAGGCAAGGACTGTTCTCTCGGACTTGGAGAGGAAAACCTGCTTCCTTTAAGTCCTAGCCTAGCAGGAGGACAGTTTGCAAATCAAAGTGTCTCAACAAGGGCATTGTTGACCCTGATGTTATGATGATACGCACAGCATGAAACCTCTCTTATGAACAAGATCATATATCATACAGTATCATAAACCCAATATTTTCCTGGAAGATAAGGGAAGAGGAGATAATAATTGTATTTTTTTATTTCTCTCCTCATATAGCAAGAATAGATCCTCAGTGTCTTTTTAGTTTGGATAATGGATAAATAACTGTTATTGAAAATATAAAAATTAAAGAATTTCTGTTGTTGGTTTTTAAAATTATATCCTATGTCCCTCCTGTATTTATTTCTGTATGTGATCTCTGTTTTTACCTGGATCTTCAAACCTTCCTCCCTCCTTTGTGCTTTTGTAAGGCTCCTAACAATCCTGCTGGTGTAAAACAGACCTGGTTTTCATGTAGTCTGAACCTTATAATTAGGACTTTGAATAGTTTTCTTTAGAGTAAATGAATCAAATCTGACCCAGATTGGCCACAATCAGATGTTTCTATCTTCTAGAAGTTGTCTGGAGAGCAGTGCTAAATGCACCCCATTTCTTTCCTGAGGAAGAGTGTCTCAGCACAGAAATGTCTGACATTATAATTAGTTCTTCTGTTGGCATTTTTAATAGAAAAACCCAAGCCAGAAAGAAATACAGACCAGTCTACCTTGGCAGCAGTGATGTACTTAGCTGTGGGATCCATGGTTAGTCCAGGGATTTCCAGAAGAAAAAAATTAGGGATTTTTTTTCATGATCATGAACTGAAGATTTCGGTGTCCATGTGGTATCCTGAATTCAAGAGCAGAGCACCTGATATTCAACACTGCCAAACCTGGTTTCTTTATGCAATGAAGAGAAATGGGAGCTGGATTCAGGCTGCCCTCTACAGCTATATAAATGTTTAGCATGAATTGGAGAGCATACCATGGCCATGCAGCAGCGGGGCTCCCCATGCAGTCATGGGGTTTCATTGGCAGTCAGCACAGACAATGATCAGGGAGGTCAAAATAAAGGAAACACATTGGTCCTGACAGTCCAGGCTGTCACCAACTTGAATGTCACATAGTCTGCATCAGCCTGAAATGGGGCCTGCCTATTGCCAGTGACTGAGGGTGCAGGTACTCACTCTGATTCAGGTCCTGATGCACCCTTGCTGGGGCTGTGCTTGGTGTCAGAAGCCTCTTTCCAGAGGACAAACTAGTGCCCTGCGATCCCCTTGGTGGAGACAGTGTTTATTGAAGGTCACCCTTGTCCTTCAGTGTAGGCTTGGCTTAATAACTTTGCCCATTTGGCCATCTTCCCAAAGTATCTCAACTGTGTGCTTTGAATAAACCTGCCAGGCCCAGAAACTATAGCTAAGTGATACAACACCAAACATTGGGCAACCCTAAATCATTGCATAGAGAAAAATAAAAAAACGTCACTTTTCCTAGGAAGTTATTACTACAATTCACTGTTAATCTCATGTTCACAGAGTCCAAGTCCCTTCCTCAATGCTTTTGCAACCTCAATATTAGTGACATTAGCAGAAGCCAGCAATGAAATAATTTCCCTGAAAGCCACCTAAAATCCCTCTCTCACTTCATACACAGACATTGTTATCACCCATGTTTGTGTGCGATTGCAGTGTGACAGAGCAGGGAGGTGTGGGTGACGTTCTTTGCTTGGTGTCACTCACTGGAGAGCTTGAATTTATCTCATTTCATGCTTCATGATTTATCAAGGTAAAGCTGACATAAGTTATTGAAAATGATTCAAAACTGCTGTTCTTTGTCATTCACGGCTAAGAGGAATACAGTTATCTTCTCAAATTCTTTCTCCAGACAATAAACAAGCACAGTAGCAATACTGCTTTTTCTGTTCTGTGTTTTTGCCCTCTGTTCTTTGCTTTATTTCAAAATGTACAGCTCAGGGCTGATCAGGGAGTATACTGATCATTCACAACTCTTACAGAAGTCTGTACAACATGTGGAAATTCGGTGTGTCTTCAGCTTCAGTTCTTTTAAAGAACCTCAGTAGGATGTGCAGAAAATGTCTTTTCTTTCCATAAGACCTATCTGAAACTTTTCATTCACCACTTGAGATGAGTCTTGAACAACTGTACTTCATGTCATGGACGCTTGTCTTCATGCAGTAAGTTTGGGTTTGGGTTTGGGTTCTGTGCTTACCACAGACATTCTATAAGCAACCAGACCTCAGTGCTATGGTGAAGTCTGGTCCTCCAGGTCCAGTTAAAGCTGCAATAAGAAAGAGTGTGGATCTGGTTACATCCCAGCCTTGCAAGGTTTTAAATATTTCTCTGCACATTTTGGCTCTTATTATTCAGTCTTTCCAGTGGTGATCACAGTGCTCCCTGCCTAACTTCACAACAGGATAAAACATGCAGTGGAAGGGGCAAACACAAGGCAGAGCAGATTTAAAAGGTCTCTAAGACCTAGGCTAGACTCTTTACAGCATACTCCAGCAGCCATGTTAAATAAAATTATATCTGCTCTGGTGAAACCATTTCCCCACCAAATTCAGTAAGTGTTTTTCTAGACTATGCTTAGAAAGTTGATTCTGATTTTATAAATAGCATTGATTTCAGATGAAATATTTATGCCTACAACAAAGAATCTAACTTCATTAATGACACCCAAAAATCTTTTTTAACTTCCGTAGCAAAACAGTAGAATAAATTAAATGAAATATTTCGGTGCTGGTTTATATTTTCTGACCTATTGAAATAAAGTTTAAAATTCCTTAATTTTGAATCTGCTGAACTTTGAATTGGCTTCAGAATGATTTGTTGAGTCTGTGTGTTGGGAGGATTCATTAACAAATAGGCATTAAATGCCTTTGTTAAGTTTAGCTATTTTTCTGCAGCTTTTATTTAAAAATTTAAAAACAAATTTATTTGTTTTTTAAGTCTTTAGGAATTTAAGCCACCTTCAAAAATATATTTTTCAGTAAATAACTTGTTCATCTAAGAAGGTCAGTTAACTCTGTTATAGTATTCACCACAGTAATTTTTTGACGCATCCAGTATTTTTTAATGAATGATAGACCAAACCGTAAGGTTTGAATGCAAACCCACACCTTATGTCTTTAAAGGTTCTTATCTGGATGAGATTTGGTGTTACTACCATCAAACTTCACTGTGAAACAAAGCTATTACTGAACACAGAGATCAACTAAGAACCTCAGTGGGTTTTCAGTGTTACATGAGTATGAATGGAATTAAACCAAAATTGGCTTTGCTGGGGTTTAACAGTTCTAAGCAAAACTTGTAACGGGAAAATCCCTGTTGCATACTGCATCAATTGATGTCAATAATCTGAATTTTCAAGAGTCTTAAAAAGATCAATATCTCCTTGGGTTCTTACCAGCTTCTCTTGGCAAGACACTCTTAGTACTTAAATGCCTTTAACGTCACTGTAGCCCTTATATTTTCTCTGATATGATGTATATGGGATAAAGATATTTATAGATAGTCACATCTCAAGATTTGCTCTTCTGATTGTTTTGTATGATGGGTAAGTAGGGAAGGAGAAAGACCAAATTTGACTACAAAGAAAGATAAAATATCTTCAGGTAAAATTTATAGCTAGAAAACTGACAGGTTTTATTCAGCTTTCTCATTTAAGAGGGATCCAAGTTCAAGAGAATGATCAACAATTAATCTTCACTCGCCAAGCTGACTCTGACTCCTATGAAGTCTATGAAGAGGAGCAGGCGAGACACCCAGGTTAGACCAGTGTGTTGTTGCAGATGGATCTCTTAATGGATGGTGCAGGAGGTCCAGAGATGACAGCCATGGACAGCAGGGAGCTTGGATCAGTCTTAGATGACTTCTAATTGTTTAATTCCACCTTTGTATTTTGTATTTACTGAACATCTCACATGCAGCTACTTTAGGCACCACTCTCACCTTTGCTATGCATTTTCAAAAGACATACAGATTATATTTTTACAGACTCCTCTCCAAATACCAGATAGGATAAAGCTGCCAAAACCCAGTTCTGATCACCACCAGACTCTGGGTTCCTCTGATCTATATTTGGACAAGAAATCTTCAGACAATAGCAAAATATGAGTGGCATGGCAGATCTATGTAGCCTGGCATCCTTCTCTGATGATAATCAGTGCTGGGAAAAGTATACAGAAGGGACATATGTGTCATATGTCCTCCAAGATCTCTTCAGCTTTCTGAAATTTGAGACTAAAGTATTTCCTGAACCAAAGTGTTTAAGTACTTCCAGTGGGCTCCTCCTTTATTATCCATAAACCTATATAATGTGGAAATAGAGTCTAAAGTCTGGAGAACATCTGTGTCTTCACTGGGCATCAGGATCAGCCTGTGGGTTATTCACACAGGCAATTCATTTAAAAACACCCACACAACTCCCACTGAAACCAACGGCTAAATCCACAGTACCTGGAGCAGTGATCTGCCTCCCCCACACCTTCTGTACATGGAGCTTCCTTGAATACCGCCTGCCTGAGAGCACAGCACAATTTGGGGATATAGGACCTGTTGGGATGAGTTTATCAGTGTGTTCTGGCTGCACGTGAAGCCAGTTTTGCAAACTTTCAACTTTTGTTTTCCATGTTTTCTTTGGCCAGCCATTACCACATAAATCTAGGTATATCACTGCAAACTAGGTTCCTAAGTGACACATGGTTCATCAGTGCTAGTGGTCCTGGAGTTAAAATGTTGACAGTTTGTATTGTATCTTCCTGTTATCAAATAACATTTTATAAAGATGGACAAGAGTCCCTTAAGTCTGTCCCCCCAGTGTCTGGTTCCTTGTCTCTGCATCATAAAATATTACAGTTTGGTCATTATGTCTGTCTCTTACTAGTCTATTTTTGTGCAGGTTATGTGGGGACATCCCCAAGTCTTTGCTTTCTGTTACTCAATTTAGCACCAACTTCACCAGTGAAAATTCTAAGGATCAGGGAAGGATTTTTTTCACACTTAGCAGCTTGTGACATAACTTACATTTTTTATCAAGCCTAATTCAGAAGAAAATGCAAAATAAACCAGTTACTAGATTTCTTCCATCTCTGAAGGTCTCCCATTTCACAAGAGGGTCTATCATGCATAAGACTGTATTAGGAGACTGAAAGTATATCCAGAGTAGCAGTGACTCCCAGCAGACAGATTATCTCACTATAGGATAGTCAAAACTACACAGTTTTGTAAGTAATTTACAGATCACTCTGCTTTGGGAGGCTCTGAAGTCCTTTATGACTGAGACTTTTAAGTATTCAACACTGAATATATTCAGTCAGTTTTGTAGGAGCACACCCAGAGTTGTTAAACTGTAAAGACCTCTCTCAGGAAACAACCAAACTGTGGGAAACAATAATTAAATATTGGCTCAAACAAACATTTAATGTGAAATAACAAAACACTGGCTGTTAATATTTATTTCAGGAACATGTAGCTTTGGCTAATGTCAGCAAAACCATGAGAATGCACTGAAGTACTGAGAAAAAAATTCATTTAGCTAAATTTAGAACCTCCTCGAAATGACAGAAACTCCCATTAACTTCAATAGAGTCAAGATTTCATGCAGAGATCCTAAATTTAGTACAGAACTTGAAACATTCATAATTAGCAAAATGGGAGTTCTGAAATGGTGGGAATGGCTTTATTTATTTGTCTGCTAATTCTTATTCCACTGTAATTTGAACAATCATTCATTAGAGGAATGGTTCATCTGTTTCCCAAATTATTTTTTTTAATCTTGAGAAGATTTTTGAGGGAAGATTCCCCAAGTCTTGTATAACTGATGGGATTTTAGTGTGCTGCTTGAATCAACAAATGGTAAGTTTCCTCCAAGAATCTGTTTGGATTTTCAAACAGCTGTTCCTAGCCTGTTACCCACACCAAAGTAGAGAAAAAGATATACATCTTTTGTCAGTGCGAGAAAAATGTAGATCTACATTTTCATTCATTCATGTCTGGCTTCCACCCAAACACCAGAAGGGATTTCTTGTTTCCTCCATGAATTGTAAACCGGAATGAGCTTGCATCTTCTTCCTCTTGAAAAGGCAGCTGTCAGGCAAATGGTTTCAAAAAAAATAATGCTTCTGCATACTCTGCAGTCAGTTTAATCCGTACATCCACAAACTGTGAATTGTGCAGAACTGGATCTCTATCAGCTGACCTCTTGCAGGCAGAACTGTTAGCTTCAATTAACAAAGCACAAACACAACCACTAAACCTGCTGACTGGCCTGTGATTTCACCTTCTTTGGGGCTTTCTGTGGGGGAATGAATTCAATACGTAGGCTGCAAATGGGTCAGTGAATCTTCGCTTTTTCAGGGTCAAGCCAAGTCATACCAAAGGCTGACTAAGGTAACTGTGGTAACTTTGATAAGCTTTTCCTGGAGCTTATTTCATTAACAAAATTTTGTTAGGAAATTCTGTGACTCTAATAGCAAGTGTCTAAAATGCCGTCCCACCTAGAGGACTAGCCTTATGCAGCCATGTAAACCTCAAGAGACTGCTCAAATGAAGGGTAAACTTGCTTACTTTGTAGATAGTGGTCTTTAATAGTAGATAGGTGGTCTTCACATATGGCTAACAGCATTGCATAAGTAGTGATTTCTATGAACTATAGCATACTTGCTGCTCTTGCCACTGACTAGAGTGAGCTGAGCCATTCGTGGCAGAACACATATGAAATGCTCAAGATAACTTGCATCTCATATTCACACAAGTATCTAATCTTAATATTTGTCACCCATGAGAATATATAAAGTGAAGAATGAACTCACTGGCTTGAACCAAAAGACTTCCCAGGGAGGTGTGTGTCCAGCAGCACCCAGTAACACAAAGCTTGAAGAATATGTGTAAAAAACAGGCATGATTGACTGATATTTCTCTTTGTATATCTTCCCAGGTATTGCTCCTTAGTTTATTCTCCTTCCCTATCATAATTTCTCCATTTCCAGAAAAAAAAGCTAGAGATCTCTGGAGTTGAAAGTTGCATCTGGACTACAGTATATTAATTCTCCAGCAATCTGTTGAATTTCTGAGTGCACTGGTATTTTGGCCTCCCCAACACCCCCTGACAGAGTTCTGCTGTTCAGCTATGTCCCACGTGAAAGAGAACTTCTTTGTATCCTCAGCATGTTGCTTGATAACACCACCATTTTCCAAAAACCTGAAGCACTTGAAAAAAATACATCTTATACTAATTCAAAGATAAAAATAACAAAGATATAAAAAACAAAGAAGGCATCTTTCCAGGATGCTACTGGTTGCCTACTGGCATACAACTGAAACAAAGTATGTTGTACCAAATTCATACTCTTTCTAATTTAATGCCTGGCTTCCTCTGCGATACAGCTAATTCGGGGATATCTTGGGCTAGCAAAATAGATTCATACAGAACTGTCTTATAAATAGCTCACAGTTCCCTCCACCTCTGGTGACTATGCCTGCCTACTTTGCCAGGGTGTTCAGAAGCTGCTGAATGGTTGTTTCCTTTGCCATGGTAAACTGAGAAGAAGAGGAGCCTCTAGCAAGGTCTGCCACATGCTGACTGGGAAAATGAGGCTTTTAGAAGTTCCCTTTGTCCTTCGCTTGCCACCCACCCACCCCACTTTCCAGAACACAGCAAAAGTTTCTTTTTTTTTGGTAATGTGATAAAGTAGGTTTTTGTCATTCTATACTTCTCCATATGCTCCTTTTAGCAGAAAAAATAATCTAGCAGCAGCAAGAAAGCTCTGTTTGCATGACTGAGCTCCTTTCAGCAACCTAACTGAAAGGACCTTTTCCCTTCTTCTCCAAATCTATTTATCCAACTGTTTAAGAAAGTTTATGTCCTTAAGCAGAAGTTGCATAAGTTTGTTCTTTGTTTGTCTTCAGGGAGAGTCAAAAAATCTTCAGTCTAGCAATCTTAAAGCTTGCTAAGGAGTGGTTTAATTTTCTAGGTATAGTTTCTGTGCATTAAATAAAAAAAATGCATACTTTTGTTGCTGTTCCTTTTTTCCTAAAGAAATAAATTTCCCTTAGTTACCTTAGGATATTTGCTCAAAAACAGATGCACAGTGTCACTAGTCACTTTTAACAGTCTTGGTTTTGCATTTGACAGCACATCTCATATGTGAGTGTTGGATACTTCTGAAGGCAGGTGAGAAGTGCCATTGCAATACATAGCTCTTCAAGGTCAGACAGCAAGCACCTCAAGCAGAGTCTCAGTTTAATTTCCCATCTAGGATAGGTATGTGGCCCTGCAAAGGCTGGGTCTTATGCAGGATGGTTCAGCAGTGCCTTCCATTTCAGGTGACTAGAAAGAGCCATATCGGATGGTAGCACCTCCACTCTACCTATGCTTAGAAGTCTCCAACACTCCTAAGATGTGTGGAGAGGGGCCAAGATGGACATAATTTTAGATCCAGCTTTTCCTTTTCTACAAAATTTGAGTGGATGCCAAAGGATCTGTGCCTTGTCCTTGAGGTTTGCAGCTTCCTGTTGTGATGGATCCAAGCACTCAGCTGGCTTCTGGGTCAACAGCGAAGCAGGGAAAATTCAGAGTCTATGTTTATGAAGAAAACTGTCATTTCCTGGTTGTGCAGCTTTCTCTGCTTGTGGACATGCTAAGGAGTTCAGGGACTGTATAAGCCTGATACGCAACTGGCTTCTTTGCTGAAAAAGCAGAGGAGGCACTTACCCATGGATCACTTTTCTTGAGTAGAAGACATTACCACTTGACCTGTAAAAGAAAGGTGAACAGGTTTCTTAGTCATGTTTTTTGCAAGCCTTATATGACTTTTACTGCAAGTGGAGTTTCCATGAGACACTGTGGTATTCACTGTGGTATAGAGAGACAGAGGAATTTCATTGTCTGCTTTTTAAGAAGCATCTTCCCACCTGACTGAGATCCAAGGACAACATCTCCCGTAGTTCAGGGTTACCAAAAATTCCTTCTTGGGAAGTAACATACATGTTGGCAAAATCCCCCACCAAGCTGAAAGGGTCATGTTAATTGGGAATGGTCCCTAGCAAATCCTGACTCCCGAATCATTCACAGGTGTTAATTTCTTGTTCCACAGAAATGCTGCTCCTGCAGACCAAACCTTTGTTTGACAGTTGCAGAATGAACAGGCCACACTCTTGCTCTTTTCCTTAATTTTTAAAAATCAGATTCCCCAAAAGTGGGTGAAGTGAGTTCTGAAAGGAGTGGATAGAGGCACTGCTTAACTACTAGACCAGTAGCAAACTTGATTTTAGCTCATGCCAGGGATGTACAGGTCTAAATTTCAAATTCTGCTTTGACTCAAAACTGGCAACACATTTCATACCTTGCACTTCTATCTGATGAAGAATCTGATACCTCTGCAAGTGCTGGTGCTCCTATTCTTGCAGACAGGAGGTAGAAGCATCACATGTCACGGCACCTTGTTGCCTCTCCACAGTTACCATATACTTTGTCACCACATCAATGTCCTGCTGCAGAGTAGGGTATTTCATTAGGGGGTGCACCTGGAATTTCCCACCCCTATGAATGCAGAGGTCTGGGAATGAGCCTGGTGGACTAGGATAGTCCTAAAATGAGTCACATTTCCCCACATAAGGGTTTACATATCACAAGGGATTACATTGCAGTGATGGATGCCTCAGATATGCTTATAAGGGTTAAAGATCCAATTGCACTAGCAGAGAGAGGTGCACACAGTCTCTAAAGCTAGCCCTACTTGCTACCTTTAAGGAAAGATAGGCACAAAGTTGCCCACTACAGACCTGTAAATTCGGGTTACTTGGAGATCCCTCAGGCTCTCAATACATTTTGGAGCTACTGGAAATCTTTCAGGGCAAAGCATGTGATGAAGATAATCATTCAGACACACAGATGTATACTCTACCTTGCTCAGACTCCAGCTGGCAAAGTCAGTAGCTGCTGTCTTTCTCCCTGTTCCATATGTTTTTGTGAATCCAGCCTGTGATTTTGGCCTGTTTTCTGGTGTCCCCAGAGAACTAGCTCCACAGCCAGCCTCCACTACAAAGATCTTTCCAATACAGGCATTCCTTCTCAACTGGGGTCCAGCAGCTTCCTTGATTTTTATAGAATAATTCCTCCTTCCACTGCCAAACAGTGCCTCTAGTATGATGGGATACTTCATATTTTTCCACTTGGGGAAAAAAAAACATCCCTCCAGCTGTCTTTTTTTCTGGAAGACTTCTGGCACATTGTACTCTGAAGTCCCCGATATTCTCCAGGCCTGAAGAAAACACGTAAGTGCAGTAGCCTTGTTCCTTTCCCTAGGAGTGGAAAATGTTCTGCTCCTGCCCATATATCACCCAGGAACTCATTGCACTGTGAGGTATGCTTAGACCTTGACAAGGATGGAGTAGATGAACAGATTAACTGCTTTGGTCCTTGCTGAGACTTTCAATTCCTCTCAAATACAATTTTTCATGCATAGTTTTTTTTTCTTGCTCATTATGACTGAAAGGTTATGACAGAAATGTTTTGAAGGCATTTGGATAGACATGTTCTTCATACAGAGCTGACAGTTTTACCAAGCCTGAACAGTGGAGATAGTTTTTTTTTTTTCCCCAGGCCTTAGTAAGAACCATGTTTTCGATAAAACCTTAATTGGCTAATGATTTCTTGGACATATGAGGGTTTTTCTGTGACTCCAGAATACCCGTTTCCAGTCTTTCCATAGCTAGACAGTTTCTCTTAAATTCCACTTTTTCCATGTAACTTGTAACTTTCCAATTTTGAGGTTCTTCTGCTGACCTATAATTGTACTTTATCTGAGGTTACACTTGAAGGTCGCTTGGAAACAGTCCCTCATGTGCATTTCAAATGCATACCTATTAGGTAGTGTTAACTAGTAAACATTGCTTTAGCTTTTTTCTAGTTGTTCTGATGGCTGCATCTCACAGAATCACAGAATGTTTGGAGGTCATCTGGTCCAGGATGGGTTGGAAGGGAACTCTGGAGGTCATCTGATCCAACACCCCTGATCAGACCCAGTTGCCCAAGACCATGTCCAGATGGTTTTTGAACATCTCCAAGGATGAAGACTCCACAATCTTTCTGGGCAACCTATACCAGTGCTCAGTCACTCTCACAGTAAAAAAGTGTTTCCTGATGTTCAGACAGATACTCCTGTGTTTCACTTTGTGTCCAATGCTTCTTGACTTTATATTTGTTCTGGCTGCAATTCAAACTGTCAAATGCCTTATGTGAAGCCCCAGAGTGTTTTCGTCCTTCCTTCTGAGATACTTCCTGTAATCTTCCATAGCTCTCCTTTATCCACTCTCCTTGTGGTTGAAGCTTCTCCAAAGTTAATTCTGAAGATGAAGAGTTTGTGGACTCACAACTTCCATCACATTTAAGGGTTAATACGTTATGATCACCTTTCAAGAAGGACATTGTTCTTCTAACACATATTTACACCCAAAATGGAGCTCAAAGCATATGTAAGAACCTGAGATTTCTTGACTAACAGTCGCTTAATAACAGTTGTGGCTGTTCCTGTTTAAGAAAAGCTTTAATGCTGCTTGCCTTTGCATTTGACACTCCAAGCAATAGATGTGCTTTTGTGCCTTACTGAGCCCTACTGTGCCCTGTTGAACCCCCTGCATCTACTGTGCACTCCTCTGGCTTTGAGGACACTATCAGAAACAGCAAGATAAGAAGGCACCTAACATAGGGTTCATCTGTAGGGACAGAATTTCCCATTCATTTTCAATATTCAGACCTGAACCACAAGTTTGTGTATTTGTTTGTAAGGCACCTGTCTATGCAAATTTCAAATCAGTGCAAGTAATCATTTGGGGGATGTAACAGGTTTAATTTATTCCTGTGCATGTTTTATTTTGTTCCCATTTAAAACCTAACATTACTCTTTTGCATTAAAACTGTTATCAGATTTCTTGAGTTAATGAACCAGAGACACTAGAACACAACAAATTTTCTTCCAGCTGGAAGTTGGAAACTGGAGTTGGAAAAATGTAGTCATTAACAGAAAAGACATCACTTGTTATTCCATGGGTCTAAAAGATTATTTATTTATTTATAAAGAAAAGTGAGGAGAATGACAATGGCAGAAAATTAGACCTGGAACGACGTATCTCAGAAGGAATTGTACAAACTTTAGAGGTATGTCTTATGTGAAACATTGGCTGATGGAGTAAATATCTCTGGTTTTAACATTTCCTCCAGCTCCCAAATGGGGTGAATGCTGAGCAAAGCATAAGGCCCTATCAGTGAGGTACAGGCTGTGATGTCGGGTACAGTTTGGTGCCTGTTACATCTCCTTACAATATCACAGCTCTGCTATGGACTGCCTGGCATTGCTTAACATCACTGGAGATTTGGGGGGAAGCCTCTCCAGGCAACTCCATACAGAAGTTACTGCTGGAATGAGTTTCCTCTGCAGCTCCTCAGTGCTTAGCTCAGTGGTAAGCATATAGTTAACATGTGTCTGTGAACATAAATGCAGGTGTAGATACATCCTACATGAACCCATTTACCCACAGCAGAGAATATTTTATATGATAACAAATAAATAGTATAATCTGATGACTAAACAGGCATTAGCAAGGGAACAGACAAAAGAAACTAACCTTTTCCACTCTAGATCCAGTGATTATTCTCAAGGTAAATCTATCCTTGTCAGTTGTTGTATTAGTTACTTGAACTCAAGGTGCCTGAAAATGCTGCAGAAATTTCTAGAAAGATGGAGAGTGTGCCAACACTATTGCCTGCAGTGTGACGCTGAGACACGTGAGTTTTCCCTCGTAAAAAACCCTCACTTTGGTTAAAGGACTGGGTTAAAAGCAGGTCTCCTGGCAGCGTGCCATTCCTTGCTATCTGGGGATGGAAATGGTGGGTGAACCTGTGCCACAGGGGATGACCCATCACCCCCACCAGCCTTCCTGACCTGCAGGTCCTGCAGGCAAGCATAGGCATCTGCTGTGCAGGAGGTCATCTTCACCGTGGAAGCGACTCTAGTTGTCCATACTTAAAAGCAAGTCTGAATGAGGGAGTGTCTCCCTCACTTGTTTAGGCATGGACAAATAAGTAGTTAAACTACTTAAATGCCATTTGATTTGTATCTTTTTTAGATTTCCAAATATTTCATTTCTACATGATAAAATGAAACTAAAACCCAGAAAGATTTGTTTGAAAAGGGTAAGGTTCACAGTGGAAATGTTGCTATTAAACTCCCAAACACCAAAACTTTATCAAGAACCAAAGAATGAAATTTTATATAAAAATGTCATGAATTTATCTGAGTCATTCTCATCTATTTTTCAGCACCAGACTATAAAAACACTGACCAAAATGAGAAATTACTAGAAAATTTTAATTGTAGTTGAAGAGCTGTTTTAATTAAACAGACGTTGACTAGATCTTTACAGAGTAATATCCTGAAATGAAGAAAGCCCCATTAATTTAGGGAGATGAATTCTATTTTGTTCAGCTAAGCATATCCCCGAGAGCAGAAGGATAAAAAGATTTAAAGCCTCACCTCCACCAAGCCTAATATCCAAACCATTTTTGTTTAACGGTTTATTAAGCAAAACGGAGCTAATTTCTGCACGTCTCTCCTTAGAAAGTAATACTGCTGAGCTCATTATGCCTTCTCTCACATCAAAGATATAAAGAAATCAGCTCTGTTTGGATCTTTTTCTGCTGCAAGGAATCTTAGCTGGGCAATTGGGCTTCAGTAGCATTTTATTCATTTTACTAATTTCCTCTTTAAAATTTAAAGGTATTTTAGTGAATCCACTCTTCCCATACCATTGTGGGAAACAGACAACAGGCATTGTAGTTATTTCTACAAAAGCCCTCTCTATTCAAATGGCTTTTAGCATCAGGGGACTTAATTTCCTTGAACTCACTAATGGTTAAAAGAAACTCAAAAAATAGGACCTTGATCTCTGATTTACAGAAACATCATCTAAACTTGTATTTGCATTTGCAAGAATGCAAATAATTTATTTACTCGTATATTTTCTGTCAGGCATAAACTCCACCTTTCTGAGACCAGATTTCATCTAATTGTATGAATGCATGAATTAAAGGTTCCTTAAAGCGTTTAAAAAGCAAATCCCCATACTAAACTTTAAAGAAGGTGTCCCAGATGGGACCCAAGAGAGTAGTTTCCATTCAGTGCTCATAACACTAATATTAATAGATGACATACAAGATTCTTCATGTGTAGTATATGTATGCATAAGCTAAAATGTCTCACCTCTTTCTCTTTATAGAGAAACAAGTGTTTTGCATGTCACTTTAAAAAAAAAATAATCCTAAACTATCATCAAATAACTCATCTACTGTGTAAGCAATTAATGCCCACAGATGATTACCAGGATATTTTTGCTATAGTGGCTTGCATTTAATAAATCAAAAATAAGATGTCAACATGTAAAAAAGGGGGGATTTGAAGACATTGGCAAAATGCAATTAAACCATGCATGCATTAGCATTCTTGCTTTTGTGTATGCAAACACACAGATTTACTCCCTGTTCTTTTTCATTATCTCCTTAAATTAATCCCAGAAAACCTCACTATCATAACTCTGTCCAGGTAGGAGTAGAGGTTGGCCATATTCTTCACCAGTTTCATGATTCTACTCTACCAGCCAGACTCCTCCTCTTCAAGGAGGGTAATCAGACCAAACATGACCAAATAAACCTTAGCCCAAACAATAAAATACAGCTTCTTTTAATAGTAATAAGTCAAAATTTACATAATTAGCAGTCCAAGATACCAAGATGATAAATTTTGTATGCCAAGTTCCGAAGATAAGGGGCACCTGTGGAGTTCAGTGGGGTTTGTGACTGTCTTACACATCCAGTCTAGAGGCAGCTTAACCTATGCTATCAGCTAGTCAACTCAGATGATGATTCATGTTTTCTTCAATATGGTAATACATCCATTTTGTGGATTAGCCATCAATGTATATTTTTAGGTAAGCTGTCCTTCCTGTAGACTATCCATAGGGGTATATTTTTCAGCCTTCAGACTGATGTTCGTTCTAGACATAGTACTTAAATGTTGTGTTTCCAAAAGTGGTTCAAGATAGCCTTATGATATTCTTGATTGTTCATAAATTATCATTTTAGGTTTCCCAAATTTCTCAGGGTCCCTTAAATTTAAATTATATAGCAATAGTAAAAAGTATAGGTAATAATTTTATATCTATCTATAATACCTTTCTATCTACATGCTCTTAATATATTAACATTTATCTCAATCTGACAATGTTAATGGTAGTTATCAAACTTCTTGATTTATATGCCCTTGATTCTCTTGAGGCTACAACATACCACAGCCCTCTGCCTAAACTTCTTGCCAGATTTGGTGGATCAGAAAAAGGAATGGACTAAAATGGCTGACTGCTGTTAAAGTAATGCCTTTTTTAACTTCAATGCCAGTGCCTAAGAGAGAAGATAAGGAATAGTGTTTGGTAAGAAAAGCCATCATGCTGTAAGTCATGAAAACAAGGGGTTGCTTTGCATGTATCTTGGAAACATGACAATTTTGATATAAGCAAAGTTAGGAAAGGGAGACAATGGTTTCAGACATTTAAGGGGTGCATTGTAAACAACCACAACTGCTTGGATGGAAATGCACTGCCTTGTCATGTCGCTGTCTTGAGACAAAGTTGGGTTTTTTGTGATCTGGCAGTTGTGCCACTTTGTTTATTAAGAGTCATTGTTAATTATAGTATAAACTACCACTGGGACATTGTTTATTAACTGGTAATTTTTAAAAACAAATGGACAAGTCTAGACTGCATTTACAGTTAGTGGATGTCTTGTATATTTAGTTAGTGGATTTGAATGTCAAAGAAGAATTTGAATGCCTGAAAAGACTAGGAGGATTTTCTACCTTTTTGTTGTTGTTGTTGTTATGGTGTACTTGTGTGAGTGGGTACAGAAAGGTGCCAGAGCACTGGTGATTCAGCCTCTTCATTAAATTTATTTATGCCTAGGCATGGGTAATTGATTCTACTTTGGAAAGAAATGGAGGATTGAGCCTCTGGCAATAGATTTCAGTTTCAAGCCCAAGGAATATGAAAAATTTCTGAAAGAGAGACATACTGAGTACACGGATTCTTTCATTGATTATCTTCAGGCCTGTAGGGAAATAAAACATTCTAATTGTGTCTGAAAATTTGTTTACAAACTGCTGACCCAGAAGGATGGGCCTGGAAATAATTCGTTACAGACTTCTTGGTGAAGTACTGCATGAGCTGACATGCATCACAGCTTCCCAGATATCTTCTGCTGCTGGAAGGAGAATGCAGTCAGTGGCTGATGTCCTCCGAAAACTAAAATCTAGTACAAAGCTGTTGTAATATTCAGTACTGGAATCTATGCGAAACATAATCTGATGATATGGCAGGAAGTAAACAGCACAGGGCATGCCTCTGAGTGAGGCTGCAGGAATTGGTTCTTTGGGGATCAGCATGCTTTGTTATCCAGAGCAATTATGTCAAACTGTGGATTCATGCAAGAGAAACTCCCAGGAGCAGGATGATGAAGGCAGCTTTACAGCTGTTGTGTGCTGATGGAACAGGCAAAAACATCCTGGCCCTGGATTCATAATTCTAGGTAGCTGAAATTCTTGTGTGACTTTTGCAATACTTTGTAAACACAGACTGGAAATAAATAGACGTACTCCTATACTCTGACAAGAACTGTATAAGGAGGAACTCAGGAAATGTAAAATCATTATGTTTTTCAGAAGATGAAATATGCATTTGTTTTCTTCACATGAAAACATGGCACTATTCTGTAATAATAGGAAAAGCAGATGCTTGCTTTTGGTTGGTTGGTGGGCAGAAGTATAACGCTTTTTTTGTGTGCTCTACACCAAAGTGTCCATGCACACAGAGGAAGACAGAAAACCTGTATTTCTCAAAGAGTCATCTTGTTTATGTGACATGTCTAAAAAGCTCATTGCCAGCCCTGGGTGAGAATGTGTGCAAATATGCTGGCAACTGTATGTAGTTCAAGGTAGAGCAAGATCTTACGAGTTCCTGGGGAATATGGCAATGTCCTGCCAGTCCTGAGGGGCTGTATTCTGCTCCTAGGCCAGTACCTTCTGTTGCTTGATGTTGAAAGGACAGGGTCATGATGATCCTGCTTCCCCACAGCCCTTCCTAAAGCTAACTATAGTGTGGGTGGTTCAGGAGCAGGGCCTGTAGTCCATAGAGGATCTGGTAAGGGGGACAAAGAGCTGGAGCAGAGTGTAGGAAGTCTCCTTCTGCATGTCCACCCTGCAGCATCGGCCCATGTGCAAGCTATGCCTGGGTAGCCTGAGCAATAATAAACTGCGTGCTAACTGTTACCAGAATAGGCTTCCATTGTTTTGGCTTGAGCTGAGACTATGTGAATGGCAAACTTAAATCTTGGTTTCTCTTTTGCTACTCTCTCGCACCAGCAGTGCTCACTCTGTGTGCACCAACTAACAGGGGGGATGGTCTTGGCTCAGAAACCAACATCACTAAAACCCTATGGCTAAAAGTTTTGTGATGGAGCTGGATGGAGCAAGGCATTGCCCAGCAAAACATTGCAGATGGAGCAGGTACGGATCATCACAACATGGCATAAAAGACAGCTCCTCTGAGCAGTGGGATTCTCACATGTGCTCATTTCAGTGTATTTGCTTGCCTACAGGGGACTCTTAGCCCTGAGATTTCAAACAAAAATATTTCAAGCTCCTGCAGGATCTAAGCTCCATCAGAAAGCTTATGAGTGCTGCACATCTTGCAATTTGCACCTTTCAGACCTTCCTGTCTGCTGAAGTCTCAGCACCAGCTGCCATGAAGAGAGCTCCTACATTTCCTGCTAGGCTGAAATGCTGTGAAAAAAATCTTTTATTTCAGTTTTAGAAGGAAATATCTGAACACATAAGAAAAAAATTATTAAGAATGTAAAATTAAAATGGTGTGCCCCATGTCAGCTGAGCATTAATCTGCCTATGTATTGCTTGCATGTGTGTGCTGTATTATGGCATATGTAGTTCAGCAAAGTAGCCCAACTCACAGAGTATCATGAGATCACGAGTTGCTTTTAACTACAAATCTCAGTAAATACTGCTGTGGCTTAAAGAGTATGCAGGTTAATATTCAGAAAAGTAAAAATTAAGTCCTTCAAGATTTCTGTATTAATCTTATCTAGAAATGGTACATTTTCTTTCACCCTATTCAGTACAAAATCAAATATTAAAAAGTATTTATGCCATAAATTCTCACTTTTAGCAGCTTCAATCAGTATTAACACTCTAAACTACGTGATTTCACTGGAAAATAAATCAACCTGCTAGCAGATTTAACTGTGACAAAATATATATTACAACTTCAGGCAGCCTGATTACTTAGCCCTGTGACCTGGAGCGTCTTCTTTGGCTATAGCACAATGCGAAAGAGCCCGCAGCAGTTGTGTGAGGGCACAAGGGGAAGCCGCCACAGAGTGGCAGGTACCAGACCTGGCTATTGTTCTGTGCAACAGTTCAGGACAGAAATCTCAGACCCAGTAGCAGGGTCCAGCAGTCTGATTATCTGTAAAATGGATTTTATAAACAGATGAACAGAGTGGCATAACCTGGTTGTCTGCAGGAGCAGGTAAGTGGATCTGATGATGCAAGGGCTTTTGCAGACCTGTATGCTTACATTCCTGTTTTATCCATGCATCCTAGAGGGCTCCTATCCTGAGAAGTCTTCAAGCCACCTGTCTAGAGATGTAGCTCAGAGTACCCTGAAGGGCTGTAGCTCCCAAGTTTCCATGTAATTACGTTTGTTCATACAAGTTACTTTCTCCTAACTCTGCTGCTTTACATGGGCTATATCCCTCCTCTCTGCAAAGTTATCCAATTTTGATTTTTGTCCTAAACCAGCATAAACATTTTTTCTAAACAGATAATTTGCTCGTTTTCCCATGAGTTAGGATACAATTTCTTTACCTTCATCTACATCAGGTCCCAGGATAATTACTGGTAAAACACTCCACCACACCAACCATAGCTGGTTCCCGTGCAAGACATGTGGATGTTACAGAATTAGACAAAAGAAAGTAAACCGGGACAGTTTAGCTGATAATGCTGTTTCCTTGTAAGGTTATAGAGCGTAGCAATGTGTCCTAATGAGAGAAATCTCTCCTTTATCAAGGGAAAGCTATTTTTAACTGATTCTTTTAATTGACTTGCAGTAACTCCTTACTCGGAGCAGTGAATGTTGAATCATCTCAAAATGTTCTTCTTCTCTGACTTCCTGCAAGAAAAAGATCTGTTAAGAATATCTATCATTTTTGTGTGCTAAAATCAAAACTAAAGATGTGGATTTTGGCTTTAGCTCTGACATGAGTCACTGTAGCATAGTATGAAATTAAAAGGAAGTGAGGATGAAAGAGTTTGTCCTTTTTAATTTACTGCTCCTCTTGTTCTCTCTTTAAAGCTCTGTGTGTGGATGTTATATGGAAGAAACAAAGCTGACTAAGGGTCCCAAAAAAGTCCAAGTGAAATGTGGATTATTTTCTAATTTCTACCTGATTTTGCTGTATGAGGGGCTATTTGTTTTATCAATCCTTTTTAAGAAGGTTGTGAATACATGAGACTCTCTGTAAGCTAAAGTACCTGGTTCTTACATGGAGATGCAAAGGGAGAGGATGCAATGGGAGAGGATATCTTCTCTCTCTTTCTGAGGTATTCTTGCAAAGGTCAAACTTTCACCAACTGTGGTCAAAGAAAGATACCACTCCTGCTCTGTCCCCTGATGATCTACAGGGAATATTTCCCAAGATGTTAGTGCCACCTGAGGGGAGAAAGACTCTCTTTAGTTACATATGGCCGGTTACAAAACAAAGATGACAGTAAGCCATGGGGTGTCTGCCTTTTGTATACGGGTATATGCTTCTTATATAGCAAGAGTTTCAAGCATTGAAATGCTTCCAAACATTTCCAAGAAGCAGAATGCATCACAGTACTCCCTCTGGGAGAGATTGTTCTGCATTACCCTCTCTCTGAGCTGAGCCTTGAAGATATATTTTAGCTCTACACAATCAAGAAATAGTTTTTCTCTGCATAATTTTAATCTTGTGTTCGACTGATTTAAATGTAGTGAAAAAGCTATTTTCTTCCCTATGCACAGAGGATTTACCTTGCAACCTACAACAGAGCAATTAGTGTTACAAAGAGTTAGGTGCATAAATTCAGTCCCCTAGGTAACAAGTACATATTAGCTGCATGGTTATGAATTAAGTGTGTTTTATATATAGAAAGACTGTCCCTTGGACAGCCACCAAATGTAAGAGCAATCTGTTCTCTCTGAAATGCTCAGATTAAAAAAACAAAGTCAAAGTAGGATATCTCTGTCCATCTACAGTCTAGGAAGTCTTCACATCTGATTATTTTCAGATATCTTTTAACAATAAGACTAGACTAATTATGATGTGAGATGGCAATGTATGCTAGTAAGCAGAACTAACATCAGGGACTGTACGGGGCAATCTGTTCTCTGCAGAACAGGGCAGTAGTGTGTAAACAACTTGAGAGCTCAAGTTCATTGTCTTAAGATCTCGAGTTCAGTAAGGGACAGTTTCCAAAACCATGAGTTAATTTTGGTGAGCCTGAATGGTGCTTTCACACCAGACCCCGCCTCAGAGGGTTCCTGTGCAGCGTTTTTTGGTGAGGTTATCCATGCTGGGACAGTGTCACAACCTTTCTCATGTTGCAAGACATAAAACATATTCCCATGACCTAGAGAAATCCCTTCTTTCACACCTGAAAATAATAAATTCCCTTCCTCTATCTTGAGCTGCTCACACACCTTAGTGAGGGATATTTGGAAATGTTACCTGCATGTGTGCTGGCCCCCATGCCTTCTTGCCGGGACATAGTGCATAGGACATGTTTGCTCATCATCCAACAGCAGATGGGCCAGAGTCCTGGTGTGCTGCATGCCCTGCCGTGGCTTCTCAAACTGCCTCCAGTCATCTGTGTGTTCTTAAAAACATTAAGGATTCCAGGCAATCCAGGACATGCAGATATTTCACAGGTCTTTAAAATAAGTAGCTGGGATCTGCACCATGCTATGATATCTGTTAGATGTCTTATGTGCCCTGGAGTGAGATGGACATGCATCATGGAGCTAAGCGCATCTGCAGGGAGCAGCCCCTGGAGAGAACTGATGCCTGAGCTGCCCCCATACTCAGCTCATTCCAAAAGAGAACTAGGGAGGGAACTAATGTACGAGTGCAAACAAGCAGGGACTATGGCAGCCTCAGCTGTGGACTGCCACACTGCAGTAATGTAATGTATATGCTTATGTGTCTTCTTGAACACACCAGACAATGGGAAAGTACTTAATCAAGAAAAAAATTCCCTTCCCTGCACATGGGCATAGTCCTTTCTTAATTTATTCTCTCAGCCAAGGTAGTTGTAGCATCCAATGTACCCTAACATCTAGGAGAAGCTGGCTTCCCAGAAAGGGCTGCATTCTTATCAATTTCTCATACAATGAGGGCATAGTCTTTCTGCTAGTGAGCCATCGACTCCTTCTTGGTTCTTTGTATTTTTTTCACTACATTATCCCTAGAATTATCAGTCAGGTAGAGGTTTTATTGTCTGCATTTTTAAATTTACTTCTTTTTTTTTTTTTTTTTTTTTTTTTTTTTTTTTTCC
>NW_020799095.1:126708300-126749962 GCF_003259725.1 Athene cunicularia
GGGGAATGTGCTCCAGAGTACCAATATTTTAATTGTCAAATATCAATACTTATGATACTTAACACTGTTAATCATCAATTTCACACTACTGGCAATCACTAAGCCAAGATTAAATTTATACTTTGCATAATTTTACTCTTTGATTTCAAAGAGACAACATTCATACTGCATGTGTATAAATGTGACACTCAGTAGAAGGAAGAGCTCTCTGTCTCTTTTTTTCTTTTTGTGCAGACCTGTAACTCTTAAAATATTTACACCTACAAAACATTGCAGTACAGGACTTGCAATGATAATTGAAAATTTTCAGGCAAAATGAAATCTGAGCAAAGCCTTTTCTCAGTATTCTAATCATTTGGATTACAGAAAATACTATATTTTTTCCTAGAAAAGATTTCTGTACAGATAGAGGTGAATGGTGATTAGCTTTGCAATGATAATGAGACCAGTAGTTCAGTTCCTAAGGGTATGAAATGTTCATCTGCTTTTAGAGTACACTGATTGCAGAAGAGTCATAAAATCTCCTAAATCTGTACATCCCAGTTAAGTCTGCGTGTCTCTGTTTTGGTAAATGTAGAACAACCTTTTAAAATCCCACTTTTGATATCGGAACTCCTAGGATTCTCCAGACAACACCACACTACATGTCTGCAAACGATCTTTGCGTGAAGAAAAGCTACAAACAGCCTTTTCCATCAGATAAATTTATTAACAGCACTGCTGGAAATCTGCTAACTTCTCTGGATCTGATATCTGTTACAGAAATCTCACAGAGTGACAGAATGGTTGCAGTTGGAAGGGACCTCTGGAGATCATCTGATTCAAGCCCCCTGTCCAAGCAGAGCCCAGTTGCTTGGGACTGTGTTCAGATGGGTTCTGAATATCTCCAAGGATGGAGGTGCCTGTCTGGGCAACCTGTGACAGTGCTCGGTCACCCTCACAGTAAAAATGTGTTTTCTGATGCTCAAAAGATACCGTGTTTCAGCTTAGATGCTATTATCTGCTGTTTCAGTTTCAAACTTAGCCTGAACATACTCTAATTTGAGACCTTTATATTCTTGTTACAGCAGGGAAATGACAGATTTCCTGATAGCACTGTCTCTCCTGCTGATGTGGAGGTTGACTGTTTTATTGTTAGCACGATAATGGTAACTTACAGGGCTGAAAAGGTTCTTTTGCTGTAGCATCTATCTTGTGCACTCACATGGCCTATTATAAAGGTATCAGAATAGCACAACTTTCTACTATTCTAAACTTCAAAACATTTCTGTGAAATATGGAATGGTTGTTATCTTTATTTTGTAGCTGAGGAAGTCAGAGACAAGCGAAGGTAAGTAATTTGTCAAAGGGTACCCATATGGGTAGCTGTAGTGGAGGAAGGCACTGATCCCATTCCCCAGAAGCTTCCCTGCAGTCCTTGCTCACAAAGGACGGTATGGCTTTTCCCTCACCTCATGGTGATAATGTGCAAAAAAAAGACTTTATATAATGCTGACTGGACCAAAACATTCCCTGATGTATCTCATCCGCTGTCATTGATGATGTATGTCACCATGTTCATTGAGTACATATCTCAAATGAGCCTTGTTCAGAGACAGAAGTACTTATTTTAACAGGATAATATTTCATTCTGAATTCTAAAGTGAAAATGAAATGTTGGTGATATTTACCTTTTATATACAGAATATTTGATCTAACATTCAAAGGTGTTTTTTTTTCTGATTTGCATACATTTTATGGTTTTATGAAAAAAATAAACAAAATACTGATCTAGAAATAAATCCTTCCCATCAGATAGACTTCAGACTGAAGAAACTGAAACAAAATATTCGGTGCCGTTTTCAGATAAAAAGAACCAGCACATTCAAATCCAGTGAGTCCGAGCTATGGGTACAGTGGAAAATTACAGCTAGACTTTTATTATGTCAAACTTCCACTGTCTTTGCTAACTAAAAACTTACAACATCAGTTTTTTTCCTGAAAATGACTGCACAGTAGCAGAAATTGCATAAAGGAATGTAACAGGCTCCCTCTGACTTAAGATCAGACAACTGGTTATAACCATAGCAGGCATTATATTAGTTGGGGGTTTTTTTGACAAGAACATTCTTCCTACCAGCTTCAATCTCTACATTATAAGAGAAAATAATGGCACTAGGCAGTCAGCTTCCTATTTCTATTTCCTAACAATAATGTTAGTCAAACTCTACTGCCTATTTGTCACCCCTAACCAGACAGTTTGCAGTGGAAATGAGTAAGATAAGAGGGTTTTGTTGTGTTATCTTTTCTCAGTGCTCACAGGCCAGATAATCTTTTTGCTGGGAATATGAGGCAAGTCAATTGTTTCTTCAACTTTCATAGCCCAGCAGCTAGCCACTGAGTTTCAGTAGATGACTTTTTTTTTTTTTTTTTTAAAAAAGTTCCTTTCTGTCAGGATCAGTCTCACTTTTGCACATGGGCACCCAGTTTCTCCTGGCAGATGTACCCTGCCATAGTGTTGGGATTCTGGAGTGGCCAGTGCCCTGGGACTTCACTGGAAGTTGTGGTATTAAAAACTTCTCAAGTTCTGCATAAAATCTGGAGGGAATCAACAGTTTTGGCATATTAGAAAGTATGTCTGTGTTAGATGTATAGGTTACATCATTTTTATCAAGCCTTTAGAAACAGCCTGCTGACATTTTTAAGGGGGTGTTTGTAAACCAATTATTTTCTGCCTTGAAAGCTAACTTTTCTTTAGATAAACATATACCTAAATATACACATGCATTACTTATGACACTTTTCAACATTAACGTTGTTTTATTCAGTGAAAAGTACGGTACCAGTAATATGCAAAAAAAATACTGGCATATCTTTAGGGTTTTGCTACAGGTGCAACATTCACAGATCTAGTCATACACAAATTAAACAAAATGACAGGCTGGAATATAATTACCACTGAGGAAATAACTGCCCCACCTTCATTTGTGAACTGCATGAGAGAGCTTTATAAATCTCTTAAATAAAAGGTGGCATCAATTGCAGGATGCAGTTTTGGACTGTTTTCTTGCTTTTGAACCCCACGCAGGATAAACTGGTCCATTAATTTTGTATTTCTCCTAGCTTATCACCTATCTGATTTCTCCCCTCCCCTCGTTGGAATGAAAGCTGTTGGAAGTAGAGGTAGTGTCTGGTAGCCCCACTCTCTCGGCCCATGCAGTGGTCAGGCAGGTGGGGGCACTATGGGCCCCCAGCAGGTTACCGAGTTCATCTCAGCCCAATAACTGAGCAATAGAACTCTGGAAAACTGAGGCAGTGAAAGAAAGAGGGTGAAAGCCTCTGTCCAAGGTAAGCTTTGCTGTGCTTGCCAAAAGGTGTCCAGAAGAAGAGCTTCCCCTCCTTCAGCACCAAGCCTCTTGCTGGTGTGCTGGGGAGACAGGCTTCTGCCAGGGATGCGACACGAGCACATAGCAATATGGGACTGTGGAAGAGTATGTATAGATATATACTGCAGTCCATCATGAAACATGGGTGCTTCTTTTCCTCCTACATCGTCAGTATGCCCCTACCCATGGTTGCAGCTACTCCCCCAAATGGTTGTACTCCATCACGAACAGAGTTCTGTTCTAGCGAGCAACTGAGCGAAACTTCCTTCCAAACACTACAAAACACCGCTTTGTATCCACTCAGAGTAAACTATTTTCCTTCTGACATATCTCTGCTAATGTCTTCTCACTTTCCATATCAAGTTCAAATCTGACTTGTCATCCTTTAATGTCCACCCCTTAATTTCACATCTGCATACAACTCTTCTCATATTTTCTTCCCGTCTTCAGGACAGCAGAGACCACATGCATCTTCCACGCCTTTCCATGATGCTTCTCTTTTATGCCTCCTACTGAAAGCTCTTATCCTCTACCAAATAGCCACCATCTTTCTCATTAAGATCTCTGTCAGGCTTTTCATTAACAATACAAGAAATTAAACAAAATTTTCTTTCCTCTGTGCTTTGATCGTTACTTTTTTTTTTTTTTTTACTACCTTCTAATGTTAAATTTGCTTGTCTCATGCCATGCTTTCTAGTGGATGAAACTAATAAAATAATTGAATACAGCAGTAAATGTTCATTACTTCCTTGCTGTCTACTTCTTCCCTTCTGAAAAGAAAGCTCTTGAAGTTCTCTGTGCTTTCAGTATCACTGATGTGTTATTCCTCATGCTGACTCTGAGACCTTCCAGCGGCTCCCCATCCTTCAGCATGCTAGGCTGACATTTCTACACCTCAAACAGCAACACTTATATGTTTAGTCTCACTTTCTCTTTCTCCTCTCACCGTTGATTGTCTCTCCATCTCACACCTATCAACATTATTTTAATGTCTCATGCTTACAATTCTGTATCTAATGCCTCAAGAAATCTTTCTCCCTTGAATTCAAAAGCCCACTTCTTGCTTTCTCACTGTGGGTTTTTATTTTTTTACTAAGACAAAGTCCTGCCACCTTCTTCCTTGAACGTTTTGACTAAATTTTTTTCTCTTGAAGACTTTATACTGTAAGTTCATTTCAAGCACAGTTTTAAAGGACACTGTCATATAGATGTGAAGGATAATATAGATTAGAGGCTGAGGAAATAGAATACTCTTTGTCTTACAGAAGGACAGTAAGCATTCAGAACTGGGTATATGCTGAGCACACAAGGGTTTTGGTTTTTTTTTTTTTTTCCTTTCATTAAAAGGAAAGGCATTATCTGTAGGCATGAGCTGGCATTCCTGCATATGCAGTGGGGAATACCACTGACACCAAACGATCTTCTGGGAGTAAAGATTAAATACCTGCGGCTGGCGTATACCAGCTTCAAACAGCACTGTGCTTACTAAACACACTCGAGCTTGCTTATGTACATAAACAAGCTTATACACCAAGGGGGTCTATATAACAACACAAAGAGATATCAAGTGTATGTGGCTATTGGTACACAGGCACTTCAGAGCCTTATAGAAGGAATATAATCTTGAAAATTGAAACAACGGTATATAAATTACAGGAGAGAATAGAAATATAAGAATGGATTGTTCCAGCAGCGAAGGGTTGCAATATATTAAGGAAAATCTTGAAGGAAATGTGTGAATTTGATCAACACACAACAGTCTTTATGAATTCATCCCTGTCAGTCACACAGGATCCCCAGCAGCTACAACTTTAGACCTGCATGAAGGGCACACTGTGAAGCTGTCCTGTAATCACCCAGGGGAGACACTACCTGGACTGTGACTGCTAAGGGATTTATTAAAGAATCCACAAAGGCAGAAAACACGTTAATAAGACAGGTCTCATTCCTCCCAATTCCTTCTGCACCTTCATGCCTAGGTATATGTCCTGATGGGACATTATTCTGAGGCTAGATTTTTGGACATCATAGGTATTTTAAAGCTACTATCTCTCAGAGAAACTGGTCAGAAAACTCACAAGCAAAGAAGCATGATTTGATGTAGTCTGCATGGCATCAGCTCATAGACCCTAGTCTGAAGCATTATTAAAAAACTATCTTGGAATGCTGACTGCAATATACTCATATCCAGCAGCCATGTAGAAGTAAGAAAAAGCCCCCAAAAGACAGGAGAAAAACTCCTATCCCTACACTCCAGTATCTGTTAGCTTCAAAATCAGGAACTGCATAAAAATTGTAAAGATTCTTCAGAGGAAATGAAGAAGCTTTGATAAGAGAGTAAAATGATTGTAGGTGACAGGGAGGTTGCATAAAAACATTAGATTAGAAGGTCACAGTAAATATATTCCTATCCAAAAGGAGTTTAAAAGGTCAAGAAAGACTGTTCAGTTATGCAGTAGAGTGGACATTTCTGGGAGTAAGGAGCTACCCCTCAAAACGTGGAAGCAATCTCCAAACTAGAAAACTGGAAAAATCATGTACTCTGGCATTCTGAATGTAAAACTATTGCGAGACAGGCCAGAATGAGTGCGAGGAACAGCTAGTTTAAGACATGAATGTTAGTAACAAATCTTTTACAGTCATATCAGAAATGGCACGTCTGTCAGAAAACTTGTAGGACCAAAAGGTAGTTGACTTGTTCAAGGAAGATAAAGAAGCAGCAGCAAAGCTAAGTGCAACATTTGCATCAGCAGTCAGTATGGCAAAGCCCGGGTCTGGTCTTACCCCCTCAGCCTTTCATTATAGGAGTCAGAGTAGGGGAACCATCTCAGTCAGAACTGTCAGCAAAAGAGGTTTTAGGATGATTTAGAAAAAAAAAAACAACCAAAAAACCAGTAGAGCATTGTTAGGGCTGATAGTATTTGCCCAGTGGGTCTTATATAATGAGATTTGAAATGGTCGTGCTCTCAGCTGCGGTGTGTAACCTATCATTTAAATTGGCCTCAGTACAAAAGGAAAGGAAGGTAGCAAATACAATGGTAGTTTTTAATAAGGACCTCTGGGGAATATGATGAATTACAGACTAGGAAGTCGTACTTTTGTACTGGGCAGATTAGTAGAAACTATAATAAATAACATAACTAACAGTATACATGAATTAATATGATTTAATAAGCGAGAATTAACATAGGTTTTGCAGAAAGAAGTAATGGGTCTCCAACCTGTTTCAGCACATGGAGGACTCATTAAACACTGGATTATAAGTAAACTAGTTTATTTACCAGGCTTGGATTTCAGAAAGGCTTTTGGTAATATAACTTTTCAAAAGCTCTTAGAGAAAGTAGATTGCTATGGGGTAAGAGGGAAAGCCCTCTACAGGAATAACAGTTAGCTAAAAGGAAAGAGGACAGGAAGGAACAGTCTCAAAAGGGCTGTGATGGGACCTGTATTGCTGGGTATATTCATACATAAGCCAGAAAAGGGGTTATGTAAGGTGATCATACAACATATGTATATGTAATTTTTCTGACTTTACAAAATTTTTTAGAGTAGTTAAATAATAAAACTGATCATAAGGAGTTTCAGAATTAAATTGAACTAAACAACTGTTGAGAGCTGCAATGAAATACACTTGAGAAAAATAACCCTGATATTAACTATTAGTCAAAAGATGGATCTTAGATTTCTTGTGTGTTGTTTTATGAAAAGATCATCTTAATACTCACTATAATTCAAAATGAAAATAGAAGATTAAGTACTATCAGGCAAGGAGTAGAGCGCCAGCCTTTAAGTGTCATTATAGTAACACATAAACCCACATTCCTGCATTCTGGGTTTTGGTTGCCTCACCTCAAAGATACAGAAAAGACACAAACAAAAGCAAGGAGAATGATTAGAGATGGCTTTCAAGAAAGGTGAACTTAAACCGGAGCACACCAAATGTAATTATTATGCAACAAGTTCAAAACAAAGCAAGCCAAACTTGCAAGCCAAACTGCATATCAAATAAGCTCACTGCCAAAAAACATTCTAGATACCAAAGTATAAATAAGTTTGAAAGCAAATTAGATGAAAATAGAAAAAAAAAATGTCTGTTAAAGCTTCACAATATAAAGATGCAGGTGCCATGTCTTGTTCAGGAAGTCTAATCTGCAGCTCTCTATGAGTGGAGAAGGTAGCTAAATAAATACTGCTTGTCTTCTTCTTATGCTCAGTAAATAACCAGTACATAGAATGAAGGTAGACATTCTTTGTCCTAACCCAGTTCAGGTCTTCTTATGTTTTAAAGTGTGCAGAAAATCAAACTGTGGAGGACGTATCTCAGAAAAGTTTGTGGTGAGGTTTTCTATAATGAAAAATGATAACTCCCACTGAAATCCATGCAACATTTCTGAGAGCAGGAGCTACTTGGTAGATCTAATTGCTGCCTGGCTGTCAAGCAACTTCACATGCTGTTATTCCAGGTGTCCAGTGAAAAGTTATTTATGGATATTTTTACACTCATATAGTAACACATACTTGTGCAAACTAGAAACATAGCAGTATTTGGCTAATAGCGCATCACTATTTTGTCTATATTCATTCTATTGTATTTAAACAGCTGCTGCTGTAATCCCTTCATGCACATATTTGCTGCTTGACACTCCTGCTTCTCATTAAACACCAAGATTGAGGAACATCTGCCACTAAACTTTCTTTTTTTTTTTAAATGATCCTGTAGAACTTTATCAAGACTTATTTCCTCTCGTTTTCCAAAGCTCCTTCTGTTGAAGATCAGTGATTTGTTAAAGGAAAAAGAATTGTCAGGCCTTCTGAATACCCACTTTATACATTCATAAACATTCCCAGCCCAAAATCAATCTGCATCATAATCAGTTTACTTCTTTAGTCAGCCATGGACAATTATTTCAAATCTATAAATGTCAGCATTCTGTATGATGATTATAACTCTTGATGGATCTGAAAGTCTCAGCCACAGATTGCAACATGGAAGTTATTGCAATGATTTATTTTTATTCTCCTCGTTACGCTGGCCTTAGTTTTCATCCTGTGGTTGTGTAGTTAACTTCACCCATACCGCAGGTTTTTCCCTTTCCTTTTGTTCTTTCATCCTCATTCACTGAGTTTCTCTCACAGGTGTTTGCAGGAAGAGGGCCACATCATTAAGTGTTGCTTTTGCTCAAGAAAAGCCTCCTACAGCACACAGTGATTCCCAGAGACGGTGCACAAATGGGTGCTGTTCCCAGGTGATCTCCTAAGTGCTCATAACTGTTCCACAGAGCTGGGGTAGCTTATCACATTTTCAGCTAAACGTTTGGTGATGAGAGAGCCCTGCAGTCTATGAGAGACCCTCTGGAGGGCTGAGGACAACTCACCCCAGAAGATGGGAGCTGTGTGCCATTCTTGGTCACCCTCTCAGACATCTCCCATGGCTGATACTGCAATTTTCTAATCACAGTTTCAAAGTTCAGATCCAGGAATCAGGCCTGGGCTTAACTTTCTATTTCATATTAGGCTTCTATAAATACACCGTCTTTGCAAATGTAAGCATTACAGTCATACCAAATGCTTTCACAAAGAGCGGTATTATCTTCCTCTCTTTGTCAACTATTACAATTTATTTTATTCTGGTTTGTTTCATGAAGTAGCATATTTATTTTTAAGATAACTACAGCAATGGAATATCTTCATATGTATATCTCTGGCCTTTCAGAAATGTTTAATAATGAAAACGTACGGAGCTTTAGCCATGTTTCAGTGACTGCTCAGTGTTCATGCCGAAGTAATGCCCAAGAGTCATCTATTCCCCCGATAGGTCCGACACCTCCCTTCATACTGCATTACTGACTTGGTGGGCCTTATTCAAAATGTTTAATTTTCTGCACTGTATAGAGCAGCTGCATAAGAAACCAGGAAGAGTGGCACCTGCTGACTTCCAGATTCATGCTTCATGCCTGGGGTACCTATTACGAGGTGACAAATGACAGGAGGGAATCAAATCTTTCACCCTTGTGCTGTGCCCTGGTCAGTGCTGGGACATCCGAGACACCAGCAGGTGGGATGAGGACCTTTTTCTCCAGCAGCTCTTTGGAGAACTGAGTCCTCTCCACCTTTTCTCACAAACATTATTTACCAAGAGATTTCAGCTAAATTCATATTCATCTATAGCTATTTGGGACAGGCAAATCAGTTTAAAAAGAAGGTGCTGTGGGTTTTGTTCTTTTCTGAAGGAGCATTTCGGTAGCCAGCACCTTGATAGAACTACCTGTAGTAGTGCAGCAGACATTGCTGCACATCTTCCCTTGGGGACAGCCATGAGAAGAGCAAGGTGATGTTGCTCATTAGGCTAACAACTTTCCAAGGTAGGGAAAAGCAAGAGATCCCTCCTCTGGCACTGCAAATCCTGTTTTCAGATTATGGCTGAAGCAGGCTAACTTCCACTCTACAGGAGCCAACACGGTTGATAACTTGGCTGTAGATCACAGGGTTATGCAATGAGTGAAGCAATCCTAGCTGGCAATATTTTTATGATGTGAACCAAAATTTGGCTCTTGTCATGTGAAAGACTGCAGTGTAATACAGTGGTGTGACTTTTGGTTGCTTAGCTCTGTATAACTCTGTTTAGCAAAAGTGTATAAATAGCCATGAACAAATAGCCTTTCAAAATTGCCATCAGCAAATTACTGATTCTCTGCCTCTTGCCATGAGAGCCTTAAAAAGTATTTCAGATATTTATCAAAAAATAAATCCCTCTTTCATGAGAGATGAATAGAATTTTCTAAAGTGTTGATGTGTATTTTTACATGTTTGGTGAATATATTTGGCATGTGAATATTTATAGACATTCCATATATGCCTATAAACATGTACAAAAGATATTTCAAACCTGAAATACCTGTGATACATATAACACTTATGTTGATCCTGTAGGCAAATAATTCTTTAATAGTGGCAAAAAATTCTGCATTGATCCGTATACTTCTCTCAACAGGGTAGTGTCTCTTCACAAGATAAATAGTTTCAAATAAAACTCCGGATATTGCTAACACCATCCCCTTATATCTTCCTTAGATAAAATGTGAAAATTATCCTTCTAATCCCATCGGTTTTAAAAATTAATACCTGAAAATACTCACTGACAAGTGTATCGAAGGCTGGCAGCAGGCACCATACTGACTTTACTGGGCATCTGATAGACCCAAAGACCTGAGAGGAGACACGCAGAAGTTTCTGTGGGGGGTAAATGGTTTGAACTGTGACCCCTCTGCACACTCCCAAGCCCTGAGAACTCAAAAGAGGTGTGAAAGAGGCAATCCCTCAGATGCACACACACCTTGAACTGAGAATTATCAACAACAAAGCCTTGCCACAAAACTGTTCAGAGCAAAAATACTGATATACTTTTCATACTTGTGATTGTTTGTTAGAAGTTGATTTGCCAAGAGCCCTTACAAGTCTTAAATAATAATTTATGGGATTTTAAAGTTAAACAGAGAATGTTCAAACAATTTATGAGAGAAAATCAACAGACTGGTTTAGTGTTGGTGATATCTCAAAACATGTTAGTTTCAAAATTAGGAACAGCGTTTCTGTTGAACTCTAATTTCTGCAATCTGGGACAAAAAGTTTTGAATCTGAAAAACTACATTCTGGATGAAACTATTGAATGTTTACAAAAAAATAATAATTGTCACTACTTGTGACTATTTTCTGAGTGTCCCAGGGTGAAGCTTGTCCCAGGAATTTATCTGATGGAGGAAAATATTTTCAATGACACGTTCTGTGCTTGTGTTTTCTGTGCAGACTCTGTGTCTTAAAGTAAATTATCAAGCTTTTTCTGTGACAGATGGGAATGTGAATTGTGGGGAGGAGGAGGTGGTGGAGGTATGGAAGGGGTCTTTGAAGACCAAGACAGCTATGGAGGACGTAAGGCCATTTCTCCCATCATGAGTCCCATGGAAAGTTTAAGCAAATTATAATAGCACCCTGCATAGATTTGCAAAATGAAACTGTAAGAGAAGCTGAAGTGGGGCTGCCTCTTTGACCATGTTCCTGGAAGAAATTGCTGCCCCATGTTACCCACACATTTCCTAATATTAGAAGAGGGTTGGAAATAAAGGTAGAGTAACATCAGGCAGGTAGACGGTCATACGGAAGCATTTACTCTTCCACTGTCTCCAAGAGCTTTCTTTAATTGTATTATGGTAAGTACAGCACCAGGTCTTTCCCTACATTGTTTTGACAAAAGAAGGGAACTGGCATGAAGTCCGTATCTATATTAGTGAATTAACCAGCAAAGGGAGTGCTCTGAGGCCATTGATGCCTGCTCTGGTCCTCAGTGTGACTTTGGCCTGGGCCAACGAGCACTTTCTAAACACCTCCTGAGCCTGGCTTTGAAGTGAGCACAGGACCAGCCCTAAGAGAAAATGTGAAGTTATTCCTGTGCTTTTGTGTTCCCCAAAACATGACCCAAAACTATTGAAATTTTTTCTCTGCCTCTGGTTCTCTGCCTGCCTTTTTTTAATTTTTGATCACTGTCAGCAATTCTGTTAAATAGCTAATAACCCCATAAGCATTCTGCGGATGCCAGAAAGAAATGAGCTATTAAATATCAGACACTAGGGTATAATTCTGTCAAAGGCTTTATTCTGGATTTGCTGCAAGTTTGATGGATAACTAGCCACAAAGTTATCCATAAATCCCACTTTACCAACAACGTCTTTCTTGGGACACTGGGTTTTACTGCATTATCATAATTTTTTCTTAAAATTTCCACTGCATTCTATTCTCTATTTCCTTCCCCCTCTTAAAGGGAATTATTCCAGCTTTACTTAAAGCTTCTGCCCAGAGGTCAAGCTGCTTGCAAAGGCCTCAGACACAGTTGGATTAGACTCTTTGCAGCACCTGTGGGGAAGAAAGTACAGCAGCCGGTGGCAGGCTCTGCAGGTGGGATCTGAGCAGAAGGAACTCAACACCGAGCAGCTGGTGGGGATTTCAGTAAGCTGAAGTACGTCTGAGTGCTCGTTTACTGACTTATTGCATTTGGCCTCTGGATATATTTCAGATTGCTTTAGGAGGTCTGGTGATGCCTGTGGAACAAGGGAAGGACTTAACAAACAATTCTTCAATTTTTTGCCCTCAACGAGTAGGTCTGTGACTAACAAGGTGCTGTTAAACACAAGCTCTACAAATATTCAAATTAGTGAAATATACCTTGCCAGGAATTTATATATTATGTTCTCAAACCACAAAAATATTAAGTAAATAGCTTACAAAATTACGTTGTCAAAGCCTCACCAAATTCACACAAACAAAAACTCTCTGGCTTTGAACAGGACTAAACAACTTTACATTTTATTTTATTCAGCAAGTAAATTTAAATCTGAAAGTAAAATAGGAGAGGCTGACCAAAATTCAGGTTAATTCTCCTGGAGTGAGGCTACACCATTGGTTGAAATTGATGTGCCACTTATTTCTGTGTGTAAAGACAACCTCCAGTAACATCAGGCAGGGTGGGTACCAGTGCTGTAGCTGTGACGCTTCGCTCTCTCTGTCAAGCAGTACCACCTGACATCAGTTTCATCTGTGAGCAGGTGAGTCCATAGCAGTTTACCATAAGAACTGCAGTTCTGTCCTTGTCACAGAAAAGCAGTTCCTTGTCTCATAGTCCATGACACTGTCACTGCTCTCATGCATTGCTGTGTTTATTAACCAAACCAAGTAAAAAGATAATACCTGAAGAGTTACAATAACATGCTACACTCATTACAAGACACTAGAATTTCAGTCACCCATAACTTTTTGATGCTTTTAACTGGAATTAATCCACTCTTTTCAACATATTTCAATGCATACTGAAGGAAAAAGGTGAATACATTCTGGTACAGTGCTGGTTGTGCAATGTTCATTCCTTAGGCTAGAAACCCAGGTGGTAGCCGTGTCCTCCCTTCCAGGGCACAGTCTCCTCCCTTCCAGGGCACAGAATCAGAGAGGAATTCTGAATATGGTCCTGTGGCCAAACATCACAACCTCAAAGCTCTATCATTCAATCCAGATGAAGTTTTAGGTTAAGATTCACAAACAAACTCGTAGGTGCTTGCATCCCTGTAACTGAGAGGAGGAGATGTGATATTATGACTAGGTTGGCAGCAGCTGTGGTACTGATGAGTAGATGCCATCTCTGGGGTATGACAGGGAGGTACTCAAGTGTCTTAGTGCAACATCAGGCAGGGAATTTCTGAGAAAGTGATATTCAGAGCTAGAAAACATTTCCTGAGCTTAATACTTAAAATTTATCTTTGATATGCACAAATAACGTAGTTTCCTTTGAAGGATTATCTGAAGTGTATCTAAGTGCCTGTGTGAATCCTGTCCTTCATATATAAATGTATTCTTTACAAATGTGTTTTGTTTTAAATCTTGACCTGAATTTTTAGGCTCCAGAAACAAGCTTCTCTTTTTATCCAAGATCTAGTACAACAGCTTCTGGCTGCACAAATTCCTATCTGCTTAGAAACACACTAAAACCAAAGTTATCACGTAAAGCAAGGTTAAACTAAGACAGCAATCGGTCTGGCAGGTGAAAGACTGCTGCTTTATCTACTAAGCCTTATAATCTTTTGACTTGCAGTTCACTGCCAAAGAGGATTATGGAATAACTACAGTCCATATCCAAAGTGTTACAGGTCTATGTTTGGTATCACACTGAACTCCTATAATAAAGGTTGGAAAAGATTGCCAAACATAAAAGATTACCAAGTAGGTTGATAGACAAGGAATAGAGCTGTATTTTGGAAGATGTGAAAAAACAAGTTGTGCATTTATCAGTATCAGCACAGACATTTTTCTAGCTCTTTCTCATCAAGGTTCAAAGCTCAGTGCCATGTCTGAGCTGTCTGAACTGCATTAAAATCAGAGGGTGCTGCACAAGTGATTTAAAGCCAGATTTGGATTTTCAAAATTTGATAACAGGTCACTTTTAACAATTTATTTTATTCATTCTTTAGTAATTAACTTGATTAGTATACACACATGGGGTCTTTGTGGGCTTTTTCAGCATCTCATTGACTGTCTTCAGGAAGCATCTTGGGTGCCCTATTGCCTCCATGCACATCATTATTTTTATCATTATTATCATTATTATCATTATTTTGATAAATATGCTTCTGTGAAAAAAAGCTACAGCAGGGTGGAAGTCTAGCCCACAATATACTTGCAATCTACTACACTTTTGGTAATAGCAAAGTGACAGTAGAAGTCCTTTAAAACCCAAAATGACAGTTCATGTAACTGAATTATGGGGTCAGTATTTTGGAGTGAGCTGTGTCAGGCTGAGGTATGGAGAAAGTTGAAACACTGGCAGAGAGAACTGAGTCAGCATTACCTGCAAAACAGCCCAACTACAGGCTGATACATTTGCAGAGAAAAATCACAGCTTTTTTAAAAAATTATTTTTAAAAGCATTAACATTCTGCTACTATTTCTAACCGTGAGGAGGAATAGCTGACCATCTTCTGCAAGATGCAAAGGAAGTTTCCTTACAGAAGCTGTAGCCACACGTGCCTACATGTACGCTCAAAGTGTGTTCTGTGGGCTAGAAAGGAAACCTAGGGATAGATTAAGAAAGGACTGTAGCAAATATTAGCAAATATTATATTAGGAAGCATTTCTTTCCAGAAGGGGTTGTTAGGCGTTGGAATGGGCTGCCCAGGGAGGTGGTGGAGTCCCCATCCCTGGAGGTGTTCAAGAGTAGGGTCGATTTAGAGCTTAAGGATATGCTGTAGGTGGGAACTGTGCTAGGAGAACAGTTGGACTAGATGATCTCCAGGGTCCTTTCCAACCTAGTTGATTCTGTGAAAAAAAAAAAATATTACTGGTAGTTAGGCAATATCTAGTGTTAGCCCTTAAAAATCAAACCTTTTCTCTCCTGCTCATATTTCCTCTGTAAATACACAAGTAAACAAATAATAATTGAAATAATGACAGAAATTAAAAAATTGAAAATTACTTAGGATTATTGTCAAACTGCAAAACTTGAGCCAACTACTCACAGGGGTTTGAAGAACTATGAGTGCCTCATGAGGAATATACCCAGTTATAACTAATCCAAACAGCATAAATATTCAGATATCACTTTGCTATCACGAGTTTCACAAGGAATTTCTGGTCTGCAGTATAAAATGCTCTAAAATATTGATAAATAATTTAAAACACACAAAATCAAACTGCAAGCCATATCATGATGAGTTATAAAGGCAAAGGTAGTTAATTTATTGCATCAACCATTGTTCCCTAAGATTACAGGAAAATCAAATAGATCACAAGTTCATAACAATGCATCTTCCCATCTTGACGCTTCTGGAACACTGGTTTTAACAGCAGGGAGCCCTGTCAGAATAAATATCTGCTGCATGCACAAAAAAATAGACACTATCTAAATGCACATATATGGGAATTCCGTTGAAGACTTATTTGCACTTTTACTTGCAAGTATCAGACAAGTGAACATTTGCCACTTCAACCAAGAATGGCAGAAATTTAATTCCCTCATCTCGTGGTCGTATTCTCCACCCAGTCTTGACTGAAGTAGAAACCTTGGCTATGAAACCAAGGTAAAGAATGGGAGGCGAGCTGAAGCCAGGCTGCCAGGCAGTGCCATCTAGGGGTAAATAAACCATCAGGACAATGCCTTCTGCATTACTCAAGCTAAAGAGACCAGACCTATAGTTGCTGTAGGATAAAATAAATACATCAGGGCTTGTATCACCTCAAGTTGATCTGGTTTTCAAGCTCTGTAAGATGGCCTAAAAAGATGCAAAATATCACTTAGGTCCTTATAGCTTCATGTCTGTGATGACACATCCATAAAGTCCTATAAAAATCTCCATAGTACCTTAGTGGGATTATTAATAACAATGCTGTTGTATGTTCTAAATTATTTGCTTTTTATTTTCTTTTTAATTCTGTCTCAGTAATAAAAATGTACTTTGATTAATGCATCTAATAGTTCAGAAACATCTGAGGGGATTTTGGCAAAAATTTATATTACTGTCCATTTGGGCAGAAAAACAAAAAAGTAAGAGATGTAGTAGGGCATTCACAAACTAAGTGATGGCAAAGATCCCAGACAGTCGCCAGAGGTTCTCTGTCTGTCTGTTTAGGTACCTGACTGCCTCAAAAATGGGTTCAGTATTTGGAGTAGGATCCTGTTATGTTGCAAAGATCATTTGATCACGGCAGCAAGCAACATCCAGATGAGATTAAAGGAAAGGCTGCAGCCCTTTTAGATGCTCCATTGCCTCTCTTGGAAAGGATGCTCTTTGGCAAGACCGAAATCCAAGCAGCTCTGCTCAGACATGATGTGGAGGATGAGGGTAAAATATTGATTCTTCACAATGTGAAGCCTCTTTGGACAGCTGGGTGAGGGCTGTGGTGTGTGCTGGGACAGGAAAAGTGATGGCAGTAATCAAGACTTGGTGCAGCTACCTAATCTGTTTCTTAATTTGCAACATAAATAATATGAAAATTGCAAAGATGCTGACATGTTTAATGCAAAGAGACCCCTTTTTCTTAGGGTCTACTTCAGTACAGCTATAAAAGTCAGAGCCAAAATAAAGGTCCTTTCACTTGAGAAAGTGTGTCAAGATGTAGAAAAGATCAGTGCCCAAGGGATTGTTTGATCTTGACATGATAGGGAGGTTAGAGAAAGAAAATGCTGTAATGTCCTCTTTGTAATAGTGGAGACAAGAAGAGATTGAGTAGCACAAGATTATATAGAAAAGCCTATGTCAGATACAGGAAACAAACTGAAATAAGAAAGAAAACCAAAGTACAGTCTTGGCAGCTTCAAGAATTCAGACCAGAACCCATGTGCCATTTGTTTAGGAAAGGTAAATTAAGCACTGGAACAGCAGACTGAAGTGTCTCTTGGATTCACTATCACATCTGAATGCATCACACACTGATGGGAAGTCTTTCATAGGTGCTGTGATTCCACAGGAAGCTACTGACCAGGTGCAAATTCACTCGATGACTTACAGAGGCATGTAAGTCTCCACTCACTGTTGCTCTGCACTTGGAGAAGGTCTCTGGCCTGTGCTGTGCAGGATCACATGCCAGTTTATCATGATTTCCATATCTGACCTTAGCTTTTAAGAATCACTATGCCCTCCTCTGTCACATCTCTAGATGCTTCTTCCCAGAATATTAAATGTGCTAAAAATCAGTCCATTACTAAGCAGCCTAATGATGGATTAGGTACTTACTGCTGAAAATTTTGGCCAGTACTTGCTGCAGACAGAAGCTACCCCTCACTTCTTGGGACTGATGCTACACTGTCCTGGCATCACTCCAGCCCTCACGTGAACATGAACGTGAGGTCTGCCTGTGATGCCATATCAGAATAACAGACTGAAAGCTTTTGCAAATCCTTGCTTTGTACTGCTATAAACAACTACTGAAGATGAAGGGGAGCTTTGAATGGAATAGCTGATCTGACAAAAAAAAAAAAAAGTGAGCTGTATTAGGGCCAGCCCGTGCAGGGCACTCACTTGCCAGGCGCACACCGTGGTGCCCAGAGTCTGCTGCTCCTGCCATGGGCAGCACACGCTGCCACAGCACAGCTGCTTCCATAGCAGCTCAATGCCTTTTTTTGCTCCAAATCCTTCCTGGTTGGAAGGAAGTTCTGTCTTGGCTTTAGTGTGTGGAAATCTATGGCCTGTGATACACAGAAACTCAATGAGATTATCACAGCTGTCCCTGCCTGCATTGAAGTCCATTATTCTAAGCCACTATGTCCTCTGCCTTCCCCCAGCCTGATCTCCTAAACCACTTACCAGAAGAGCAAAGCCTACCACGTGTAAGTAATAAATGTAACTGCAGCTTGTGTGTTTTGGTAACTTTTGACAATATAAAACTGTACTGAGTGATTGATTATAGATGTTAGCTGTAATTCTATTATGCTTTTCAAACCACAGTAAATGCTGAGCAGCATAATATTATCGAGTATACAGTTATAGGTGGTGTGCTTTTTCTACCTAGCTTCTGACTTAGGTAATGAAAGGCACAGGGAGAAATCAATGAAAAACATAAAGAGGCCTGTCTGAGTTCAGAGGCAGCCACTTTGTGAAGTCAGTCAATGTTGGCTTCTGAAAGAAGTCAACTTTGGAATACTTTTGTTGTTGTCGTTGTCAGATTAAGGAAACTTTTCCTAGAGCAGTCAAAAGGAGCTAGAATTTTGATCCCCTTGTCTGGGGCAAGGTGCCCTGGCAGGTCTGTAAGGGCTGGTGATCCATGTGAAGAACACATGACACAGCACATGTGAACACATGTGAAGAACACATGAAGAACAATGACACAAGAGCTGTCAGCCAACATCATTCCTCCCGATGGCTCTTTGAAAGCTTGTGGTAAATTGCAGCAACATCAATCTTTAACCTTGAATTAACACCATCCTCACTTCCAGATGATTACCTACACTTGTGAAATGCATGTGAGGAGCCTCTCCCTCCTCTGCTAGGGATAACACAGATTCAGCAAAGAATGATATAAAAAAACCCCAAAACAAGGAAAACTTCTGTTTAGGTTAAAGATGATAGTGGCAACTCTCCTAGCTGCATCCCAAGTTCTTTGATGGGCTTTCTGAAGAAACCTGTCACCTGTAGTGGGGTAAAAGAGATTAAATGAGGAAGAGGAAACATGGTTACATAGGAAAATGTTTACAAGTGTGCTGCTACAAGGCACCTATCTTCAAGGATATATGGATATGTGGTCATAAAAATGAGGCAGTGCCAAGCCTGCTCCAGCTAATAATTTAAAAGAGAAAGTCTGTCAGGACTTTAACATTAACAATGGTCACAATGTACAGAGCAGGCCTGTGACTGTAGTCTGCTGGTACCTGTTTCTCTGAGGAGGAATGAGGAGGAAGGACAGCAGGTGTCTCACCTGATTGTATATCATTATCAACAGGTGTTGATTAATAGGTGTTTGTGGGTTTACAAAAAGCTTAGATCAGCATCTATCAAGAAATTATTTCAAAGAGATCCTTGTGATTGAATTTAAATAAGAAGATTCTTTTTAAACTCAGTTCTGAATTTTTAGCATTTTGAGTTGTAATGTGCAGAAAAAAATAACATTATTAACAGGTGTATAGAGAAATGTGCATTTCAGGTGGGAGAATCAGTTGTACAATAATTAAAAAATGAAATCAAACATTCTTAACTGGCTTGAGAGCTCACTTGATAAGAGATTTGTTTTTAATACATATTTAAGAGCTCTGAAGCTTTGCTATAGTTTAGCAAGCCTTAAAGCTCAGTGCTCTTACCATAGTGTTAGTCTTCTGAGTTTGGATCACAATTGGATCATGAAAGTATTAAAGACCCTAGCACAACAGCAAAAATGGGATTAGGGCAAACATTAACAAATTCACCCAAAAAGGCCTAGCAGCCATATGGGCATAGCAGAAAGATCTTAATTTTTAAATCCTGCTTTCTAGGTATAGCTAACCTGAAGAATTCAGGAAGATCTCCCTACCCCATCTACACCAGCTATGTCCTGGCACCATGTAGAAGCAAACCTGGATACGCACTTGTGAGAGCCGAGCAACCAGGCCTGTGAAAAACTAAGACAAACAGCCTGGGAAAGCAAGAGTTGAGGCTGATTGAAGATTTGCCTCAAACACTCCCAAGACAAAACCATGAGTCACAGGGTGATTTCTGTGGAGGCCGAAGCTGATAAGGCTGCCCGATGTATCTGGGGGAGAGAGCCCTGTGGAGATGGGACGGCTCTGCCCTGGGGCACCTGGGCAGATTTCAAGGGCCATGTGTCCGGTGAATGAACTTTGCTTCATTATCCACGAAATGCATATTAAAGTTGACACCCCGCAATATGCTAACGAGGGCTGTCATGATCATGTGAGTGACATCATCCCATGAAACACCTTACCCCTCCCTGTACATGGGATACGTAGGTCTGTGGGTTGACCTAGGGGACGGACCCAAGGAAAGTGGGTATAAATCAAAGGGGAGAAGAAAGGGCTCTCTCTCTCTCTCTGCCCCTCTTCCTGCCACCCACCCCCCCGGCCGTTTGGAGAGAGCAGTGAAGCAAAGACGACGGATGCCAGCGAAGAAGATAGCTGCCTCCTGGAATCCTCGCCGGCAGGAGCAGCGCAGGAATCCAGACCGGTGATCTGTACTCCCCCATTCCCTCTATCTCCCTCTTTTCCTTTTTTTCTGTTAAGAAAGTAAAGCATATTATATTGCTTGCCACAGCTTGCTCTGTACTTAGCCAGTTATCATGTGTTCAATTAGTGCATTGTAGGTAGTTAATAAATGCTTGAATTTGGAGACTTGTTGTCCGCTCCAATTGGGGATTTGCAAATCTGAGTCACTTGTCCCCCTCGCTGGAGCGGGACGTGACAGCAATGAACCGTCCTTTTCATCTTCCTCAATCCACATGGATTGGAAATTCAGACAAAACTAAGTCAGGAGAGACGTGTGCGATCCTGCAGGTAGGATAAGTGAGATGCACAGCATGGGCAATAATCTGCCACACACCTGCCACACACCTGCCTCACTGAGGTTATAAGCATGGCAAGGTCCTCCTTCCAGGACAGCTGCCTCTTGCATCTTTACATATTCCTCTAAGATATATCTTAATTTCTAGCCTGATCACTGAGCGCTTAGAGTAATTTAAAGCTCAATAATGCCATCCTGTTATATCGGGGCTATGGGACCATCTCCCTGCCCTATTGTTTGAGACAACTTTATCAGGGTTACAGGATCTGAAGAACACAGGACCACGTCTTCTGCTGCATTCCCTGTTTCCAGAAAGACCTGGGTATTTCTGTCAGGCACTTCACTGAGCTATCTGCACATTGCATGTGCACACACCTCTGGCAACTCTCTTTGTGTTACAAAGGTGTACTTGGAAATTGCACAAAAATGTGTGCCCTGCTTCTGTATAAATGAAAGTCCTGTCACCACACGGGAAAACCAGAATTTGTTTCAAGAAAGACAGATGTCACTGACATCCAGAGTCTGTCATTAAAGCAATTAAAAAATCCACTAAGCAGTAGGATGGTATGATGACCACTACCTCTGATCACTAACTTCAGGACCACATACATGCTGGGAATGTCTCCATTGTAACACAGCCCAGAATGAAAGAATTTCCAGAGTTCCTTCAATAAATAGAGGTACAGACATGCCAACTAATATACATATTCATTGTCACTTCCTGCTCTGATGTGTAATTTATTGAAAGAATTTGATCACAGTGGGATTGCACAGAGCTTTTGCCTATTTCAAACCTTGCACTCTAATGTTACAATACTGCATATATAATGAATAGTCTAGAAAGGAGAGTAGAAAATTCTTTTATTTCTGTCTTATAACATGAAGATCTGAAAGGCACTTCATTAAATCATAGGAAGGGCACCTTTAAAATATAAAGAAAATATACTGAGATATTTAACTAAAAGATATATGTGGATATGTATGTATACATAAAAAATTATCAGGTAACCTTATTATTTATAAACTTTATAGAATTGTGTATTATATATTTTTGAATATATAACATATGCTACACAACATATATATATATATATACACATATACTTCTCTATAAGTTATACCAAAGCCTGCCACAAGTTAAGCTAGATGTGACCTAATGATTCAGATTTCCTCATACATACCTACATTGATATGATGACATTGAAAAGTGAAGTCCACAGTAGTGACTGCTGTTGGATGCAAGAAGCTAGTTTGTTTGGATCTTGTGCCTGACTCAGAACTACTCCACCTGGCATATTCCGCTGATGTAAAAAAGTACTGCATAAAATGTTAAATTCAACAAAAAGGTCATGCCTTGGATGTTGCAAAAATAGATGTAAAAAGAAATGCCCAGAGTTATATATGAGTATCTCTGTTAATAAATTTCTGTGAACTATTTTCTGACATGGTACTGACAAGGTTCTTGTGAACAGTGAGGCAGAGCAAGGGTCGCTTGTGCAGCCTAGGTTGCTTTAGTGTTTTGGAAACAGTGAAATGCTGGCCTAGCAGAGTTCTGCTCTGAGCTATACAATAGCTTCTATCTAGAGAGAAGAGCAAAAAATTATTATATTTAGTTATCAAAAACATATTGTATTTATATACTGTACATGGGACATGGGCTAAAAATCCTTACTGAAAACATGAGTACATTATGCTAGATGGCTAGATGGCAGCCACAGTGAGAGCATATCTCTGCCCTATAAATCTTACATTTGAACAATAAATTTAAAAGCAAGAATGCATCATTGCAGTGAACTATACTGATACTATGCTTAATACGTGATCACAGAATCACAGAATCATCCAGGTTGGAAAGGACTTTGAAGATTTTCTAGTCCAACTGTTCACCTAGCACTGACAGTTCACAACTACACCATAGCCTTAAGCACTTAAATCCACCCAACTCTTAAACACCTCCAGGGATGGGGACTCCACCACCTCCCTGGGCAGCACATTCCAATGCCTAACAACCTGTTCTGGAAAGAAATGCTTCCTGACATCTAGTCTAAACCTTCCCTGGTGCAATTTGAAGCCAGTACCCCATGTCCTATCTCTTATTACTTGGTTAAAGAGACTCATCCCCAGCTCTCTGCAACCTCCTTTCAGGGAGCTGTAGAGGGCGATGAGGTCTCCCCTCAGCCTCCTCTTCTCCAGACTAAACACCCCCAGTTCCCTCAGCCGCTCCCCGTACGACCTGTGCTCCAGACCCTGCACCAGCTTCGTTGCCCTTCTCTGGACACGCTCGAGTCATTCAATGTCCTTTTTGTAGTGAGGGGCCCAAAACTGAACACAGGAATCGAGGGGCGGCCTCACCAGTGCCGAGTACAGGGCTCAGATCCCTTCCCTGTCCCTGCTGGCCACGCTATTGCTGACACAAGCCAGGATGCCATTGGCCTTCTTGGCCCCCTGGGTACACTGCTGGCTCCTGTTCAGCCGGCTGTCAATCAGCCCCCCCAGGTCCCTCTCTGACTGGCAGCTCTCCAGCCACTCCTCCCCAAGCCTGTAGCGCTGCTGGGGGTTGTTGTGGCCCAAGGGCAGCCCCCGGCATTTGGCCGTAGTGAAACTCCTCCAGTTGGCCTCAGCCCATGGCTCCAGCCTGTCCAGGTCTCTGCAGAGCCTCCCTGCCCTCGAGCAGATCAACACTCCCACCCAACTGGGTGTCATCTGCAAACTGACTGAGGGTGCACTCGATCCAGATCATCAGTAAAGATGTTAAACAGGAGTGGCCCCAAAACCCAGCCCTGGGGGACGCCACTCGTGACCGGCCGCCAACTGGATTTAACTCCATTCACCACAACTTTTTGGGCCCGGCCATCCAGCCAGGTTTTTACCCAGTAAAGCGTGTAATTGTCCAAGCCTTGAGAATTCATTTTTGCCAGGAGAATGCTGTGGGAAACGATGTCAAAAGCCTTGCTAAAGTCAAGGTAAACTACATCCATATCCTTTCCCTCATCCAATAAGCAGGTGATGAAGACATGCACTCATTTCAGCATCAATCCCATAATTTCTAAATGAGCTATGGTATAACTTTTAGAAATATATTCAACCCTAAATTAAGCCTTCCGGTGATAGAGAACATATCAGCTGTTAGCTGTCATCACAGCTAGAAAAAACATAGACTGTTTCTAGACTTCATTTCTAGACTTCATTAATTTATATTTCTGATCACTGAACCTCACTGTGTTTTACTCTTCTGAACAGAAGACCTGTTTACTGTCAAAGTTCTATTCCTCATATAAATATCTGCAGACAGAAAGAAAGTAACTTAATTTCCTTTGGATAAACATTTCAAGTCTGTCTCTCTCTCTCAGAGGCATGTCTGCCACACGGGAAAAAAATTTGCAACACTTTAAACACTGCATTCTCACCATGATCTCTACAACGTAGGGTCGCCACAAGTGGACACCACATCAGTATTGGTCCTGTCACTGTCAGTGCACATGTGTGAAACCATCCCCATAGTCTTCTGAGAGACTGTCCTGCTGGTAAAGTCAAGTGTTAGCTAGAGCATCACATGGGGAGCTCATGTTTAAGTGGTGTCTGCCAGCACCATAATCAGACAAGAGCCAAAACTGGACAGGCAGGATTGAAAATAGGGCTAATGGGGAGATGAAATTATTGGTCATAAAGTGTCACCAAGATTAGATTATATTTTCTGAGTCCAAGTTTTCTGGTGTACCTGCCAGCTACCACTTCTCAGATGAACACCTGCATCACCAAGCTACTAGGTCATTTGGCATGACAGACTACTCTTTTCACTCCCACTCCTTGTGGAGTAATGTTGGGCTTTTTTCCCTAAAAAACAGATCCTAAATTTAGTCAAATAAGGTGTGCCCTAAACAGGCTATGAGGCACTCTACAAGACCACTCAGGCTTCCTATTGTTCTATGCTATAATCTAATCTGTCACATTCTATTTTCAGAGGTATTTTTCTGACTCCTAGATTGTGTGTGCTACAAAAAAAGGGAGAAAGTATCTTTTGGATTGGGTTTTTTTGTGTGTTGTCAGGGTATGAACAAGAAAAATGTAAACACTTCTCTCCCATCTCTGTTCCCCGAGCACAGCTGTGGGGACAGTCTTTCATGTCTTTCTGTGACTTGGAGAAGGCAAAAATAGCCATACCTCAAGCTTTCTTCTTTTTCCTTTCTTAATCATATTCATCTCCACTCTGCAGACCTTAGAGAAGTACAATGAATGCTGACACTGATTTTGTAACATACAAATTAATATTTGTCTGACATCCTGTTAATCTGAAATGATAATCAACTGGAGTCTTTTGATCTAATAAGGATTAAATGGAGATTAGCACAGGATGAACAAGTCTTTTAATTGATTAAAATGATAAGAGGAGAAAGACCAAGCTTCTTCCCAAATCCTACAGCTCAGTGGCCAGAGGTGCATGTACAGTATATTTTCTAAATCCTAGAGCGACTAAGGAGCTTTGACTAAGATCCCCCATGTACATTACTTCTCACTTTAGGAGAGGGATCAGGACTTGAATTTGCAGATCAAAAGGTGTAATGATGTCTACAGCAGTTCTGTGTTTTCCTATAGGGATGGCATCAGATGAAACATATGTAACAGATTGAAAGATCAGACAGCTGCTGCTGTAGGTTTGCATGTCAGAAAATCAACTTTGGTTGTTCAGGTATCAGAGAAAAAAAAAAAAAAAAGGATTATTTATTTGCATCTCTGTGTTTAAAATACACATGCATTAGGACAACCTTTTAAAATTACTTGCCAGAGAAAGTACATTCTCCTTAGCATCAGTGAGAATTACCCCTTTAGGTTTACAATTACCTCTTGCAAAACTGTACAGTAAATTTTAGGTAGACAAAGGAAAAAGAATTTCAGCCCGGGTTTAAAGCACTTATAGTTTCTTCCCGCTGAGCAGAAGCATACGAAAATCCAGAACAAATGCAAACTGAGCGCAGTGCAGACACTCCTGAGAAAATGGCTAGTGCATATCTTTAACGTAAAGCTATAGGAGGGAAAATTTAATTAGGGAGCACCCTGGTGGTCAACTAGTGAAAGAAAAAAGTTAAATCTGATGATGTGTGCACAACTATGACAGCAACCACCAAAGTTACTGCTCACACAGTAAAAAGAAACATGTTTTAAGACTATTATTGTCCTGTGTATCTCATTGACTGTTGCCATATAGTGTGTACCTTCAGAAGCTGTTGGCAATATGCAAGTAAATGCACACTTACATCTCATGGTGAAGAGGGAAGAACAAAACCTTAAGCCAAGAGACTGACAAATTTGGTGCTATTATGTGTTATGGTGTGTGTGTGTTTGCTCCAGAAATACAGGGTCCATTGGAGACTGTGTCACTGTGCTTTCCTTCTCGCCCAGTTATCTGCTGTCCTTCTGGTCCTGTTCACACTGGGTAGGTTTTTTCCCTGTGGAATTTAGAAAAAAGGTCAGTGCGGAGGACTCTTTGTGAGAAGTGCTATGCAAATACACACCCCAAAGAGAGTCTGCAACTCAAAAATTACACAAGGGGTAATTTTTACACAAAGAGTATGCACAGTGAAGTATATGGGAATAATGAGAGTATTTGACAGAGTAACAGGCAAAAATCTTCGCTGCTGTCAGGGATTTTGTTTTCTTTGAAATAATCAACCTAAAGGAGAGATATGAAGGAGGAAATTTGAATGGATCTGATGTATTTATGTGTACTGAGAAAGGGAGACATAAAAGACCACACCCTGCCATCCTTGAAAGTCAACTGTTTGATGTGTGACATGATCAGGAAATGGAAGTTGTAAAGGAATGCATCTTCAAAGCATCAGGCTATGATGGTGACCATGGGGAGTGGCTGTGAGCAGGATGCGATTGCCTCTGTTAGTGTAGCTAGAGAAAAAGCTATTGAATTAATCAGTCACGGACACCAAAAGGCTGGGGAAGAGTTACAGCCATGCAGACGAGCCATGAAAGAGACTGAGAGCTCTAGAAAAAGAACCTCAGATGTGGTTTAAAAAGGAGAATTAAGTTAGGGCCAAGGCAGCTTCTCACTGGTAGATGTGAAAAACAAGTAGAGTGGGCAGTGGTGTCTGTAAGGATCCCACAAGAAAATAATCCAAAACACGTGTAAGGAAATTCAAAGTTCTCCCTCAGCTATGTTGGCTTTGACAAGACATCCAGATATCTGGAAGGACATGCCAGAGACATAGGTGGAGTTTTTAATTGATGTACATTAAAACACTGGATCTATAAACTATGCTGGTGGAGAGAGCAGCTAAATTTGTGTAAGATCATAAAAATATGAAGAAGGAAAAGAGGAAAGACCAAAGCATGGAGCCCCATGAGAGTATTTCTCTCCAAAACCACGGTGAAGAAACCCCAGCCAGACAGTAAATTTCTAAACATGCCTGCAGGCATGTTCCCCTAGAAACTTTATTCCAGACTGTGCATGCCTTTCAGCAGCAGTTTTCACACCGTTTGTGCAGCACACCTGTGCACAGCAGCATTTCAATGAATGTGTGTCAGTTCTCATTCCATTTCATGTACCTTTGACTTGCTTTCAGTTTAATAAATTCTCCAATCACCTGAGCTGGTATTCTCATTATTCTCTGTCTCTGCTGATCTTATCCATCACTTCTCCATGTTATGCATAATCTGCATCCTAGTCAGCCTGTGTGGACTGCTATGTCAGTGAATGGTGTACTGTTCACTGAAACTGTGAATGAGCATCTTTACACTGTATAAATGAATACAGGCTTGCTTTCATCAGTCTGCACTGAACACTAACCCATTCATATTGCAACTTACATTTCAGACTACATACATATGGCACAGAATGGGCTTTAGTTTATGTATTTCATCTGCTTTTGCAGTAATGTTGAAATAGGCTTTTCCTCACAAACACTTTCTTGTCAAAAGAAGTAGTCAGATTGTTGATAGTGGCCATGTGCTTCCTCCACTAATTATATCAGTTGCCATTTAGCACATTATTCATCCTTCAGACTATTTAGCAATTATGTTATCCAGTTGTTTTTTAATATATTTTCAGGTATTTGTGAGATTCTATATCAAATGGATAATTAAAATCTACCTACTTCATCTCCTATCTTTGCATAACCTACTAATTTTGTAACAGTCTTAGAGTACCAGCTGTTCAATATCCAATTATGCTGGGTTTTGTTTATAATTCCATCATACTTACACATTCAGATTTTTTTTCTCTTAATATTTATTCCACTGATGATATCTAGTTTTCATTTTATCAATATCTGCTTTAATCAAGTCTTTAATATGTCATAATTTATCAAACTGCTGTCTTTGAATATCAGCATCCACATGGCCATCAATTTTCTTATTTACCAGGAAGCCTCTATGATGCTTAAAATGTCTCCATTTATTACTGTTAATGCCTTTCTGACTTCTCCCAACTTTTGGCTAGATTTACCTCACTATATCTTTTTTTTTTTTTTTTTTTTTTCTTCTTCTCTAATAATTTTTTTTCTCATTGGATATGCTGTTACACTTAGTTTCATTGATACACTTCATACTCAAGTTTCTTAATATTGGACATCGACCCAGCTCTCTAGTGATCTTCATTAGGTCCCATATTCTTATTTGTGGTAACTTAGTGTCTGAGTCATCTTGATGTTGGAATATGAAATGCCAAGAAGCTCTTGGCACTTCTTAGACTGTGTGCTGCTGAGACTAGATAAGCACCGTGAGTGTACTTTGCTTGACTATTTGTGTTCAATCCTAAACTGACAACATGATTATTAATTACATTTTTCAGGATTTGAGTTCTTATCCTGCTAATTGGACTGAGATGCTCATGGCTGACCTTTTTTTCAGTCTTTTACCCCCGATGGCAGGTCTGTTAAAAGACCAGATCTGACCACTTGTGTAATTCAGTGTGTCTTGTTACCGCAGCTGCTTCATTAAGGGTCATGTCTTCACAATAAACTACATAGGCAGAATTAATTTCTCAGAATTTCATTTACTTAGGGGAACTGGGATGGGGTTTTCACTTGAATCATTTATAATTTTATCTCCTGTTGGTTCATCAATATCTACACCTAAACTGGAAATAATTGTTATATTCTTACTGCCTGCTTCCAGACGTGATTCTTAATCTCAATGTACATACCATAGAAGCCAATGCTTTCGATTTATTTGAAATCTTCCCTTTTATTAAGGGATGTATAAATATTAAAGTGACCACTTGTTCTACCTTCCCCCAAACTAGAAGCCCAGGGTTTCTTTCTTCCGAATTAACCATCACACTGTTTACCATAAGATTTATATGTAGGTGAAAAAATTCATTAGGTTCCCTCATTCCTTCAGCAGATTGCAAAGTTTGGCTGTTGCCTGTCTGTGACCGCAAGGCTCCAGGAATAGTTCAGGCTGTCGAGCCTTCCTGCATGTTCTCATCAGGACTCCACAAGCTATCAAGGATCATGCATATCTCTATGGGCTTCCTTTGAGATGCTGGGACAGAGCCTGAACATTTAAATACACTGGCAGAAGAGGACAAGCAACAATTTTAACATGACTGAAGTAAATATTAACACCTCTTAAAACATGCCATTTTATTTCACATGGCTTACCCTGCAGTAGAAACTATTGATTAAAGCAATGGGATTTCAGAAAAGCAATTTCAGACAATGATGCAAAATGTTTAGTATTCTGTTACTGTCATTTAATCCAGTGACTATCTAGTGTAATATAAACAAAAAAAAATCCAGGAGGAAGAGATCTTTGGACTCCATCATCTTAGCTGAATACCTCCCCACTAGATAATACAGCCACACTTCATGTCTCTTGCTTTACTAGCTGTGTCATGGATCAGTTCCAAGGGATATTAGAGCAGGTGCCTTTGCCTGAAGTGGCTGTGGTCAGTGTGCATGCTTTGGATTTGAATCCCTCCAACAGGGAAAATCTGAACTGAGTTCCTTTTGCTAAGAGAAGTACTCCAGCTTTTTGGATACTGGCAAAAGATGTATTGGACCTGCTCCACTAAACTTTTGAAATTAACATATCAGCAAATTTTAGCTATGTTTACATAATTTTTACTGGATTAAACATAATCTCACTGACTAACCTTTGGTTTTCACTGGGGTTTAGGAAAAAGAAAATCTCATAGATCTTCAGACTAAGCTGCTTCTAAAATATTTGGGAGACAGTTTAGGCACCAGGGACTGAAATGAGTCTGGGATGACTTCAGAGGTGCCTAGAGACATTCAGGGCTTCTGTGAGTCAGGCTCTGATGTGAGTGAGAAGGCTTTCTTGTTCCCTAGCCCGGCAGAATTGCTTAAATGCTGCCAAATTTAGGCAAAGTGCAGGTGTAGGTGTAGTGTAGGTCCTTGCCCAAAGGAGCTAATATAGCAGACTCTTATCTCCTGACTCACTCTGTGGACCTGATACAATTAAGGAATTTATAATGATATTCCCCTAAATTGAGGATACTCATGACCTGGAACGCTTGAGGTTCTTGCATTGTTAGTCAACACCTCACTCAGAAAGCACTTGCATTCTTTAGTTTCTAGCTAAATTCTTTGGGAAAATGTAACTAAGCAGTACAGCAGGTCAAGGAACCCTTTTGTTGTTCTCTAGGACAATATTTATAAGAACTAACATTGCTTCAATTTAAAATATTCTGATGGCAAGGCTAACCATTATAGTAGCAACATATTATGTTATGACCACAAATCTAGATAATCTATTAAATAAAGAAAAGAAGCATAACTATTTAGAGATAAGCAGTAACTTCTAAGAGTAATTTATGATTGAAAAGGATATGAAATCTATTGAGCTGGACTGTTATTTTTTGCCAGTGTCTGGGGGGCGAGTAATTTCTGCAGGGTTTACTGTTACGTGCAATCCCTCTTATTCTGAGAAATGCTGGAAGAACTGTTCCACAGAGGAAAGATCCAAGGATGAAATGTTTTTCATGCCACAAGCTGATTGTCATCGGAGGTGTTTTGAGCATTGCCTGGGATAAGGAAGGCCTGGTGGGCAGGGGAGCATCGTCAGCTTTCCTGGCAAATATATCAGGAATGCCCCCAATCATCCCCTTATTGCCACTGTCAGGAAGATGCTGTCTCTCTCCTCATACCAGCACAAAAGCTCAGGACTCCCTTGTAGGTTCAGGGATATGGTAGCAGGGTGGTTAAGGGACAATCACCTTAGCAGCCTTCCTGCTCATGTATATCACACTCACCAAGACAAAGAATGGATCTTGATTTTATGCTGGGGTCATATTTTGGGAGCAAAATATCTGTTACTTAATGGCCACTACTTACTCCATACCATATCCTTGATGAAGATCTCTGTAAAGTGGGGTTCCTATGCTTTTTAGTTATCAACCTTGTTTCTGAATGTGAGACTCCCTTCTTTTATCAGTATTAATAAGTTCATTACATCCTTTTAAGTGGTGTGACACACCGGCATTTTGTTTGCCATGTAATTCTCAACCAATACATCAGGATATCCCTTTGTCTGAAGATGTGTCATAGATTATTTAGATGTTGCAAAGCAGAGAGACTGCTTTCTGAAAAACAGGACTCTCGAGCTTTAGTTCTTTAATGTATTTTTCTCTTTAAATCCAAATTAGGCCTCACTTCTCACTGACTCAAGCATTTTATAGATGCTTTTAAAATGTGTTTTTTTCACTGACACTGTCCCACACTACTACTTTCTACTTCCCCAATATCTTTTTTTCTATCTTGACTGAATAAAAAGAAGAAAAATGTCTCTTCTGTTCCTCCGCATCAGACTTGATGACATTTTCACTAAAGGACTTTTTCTCTATGTTATGTATGTGGTTGTATCAGGAGGCATGTGCACATGCTGGCATCTGACATTTATGGACAGTTTCACTGACTATATATAGTAATCAAAAATGGAAACATTTTACCTGGCAGAGTACAGTGTGTCTCCAAATAGCCCAGTCAGGCAAAGGCTCCCAGTCCAGTGGGTGCCCCTGTAGGTTCAGGACTAACAGTGGGACATCAGTCCCTCCTTAGAAGAGAAGGAGGGAAGGAACAGTATCAAGCAGAGGTGACAGTAGCTTTAATGTTACTCTTATGAAGTTGGAAGGAGAAAGGCGATTATTGGGTATTTACTAACAACCTGTACCTGCAGCTGGACACCAAACATAACTATCCATCTACACAAAATAATTTCTTCATTCAGGCATTTCTTGCAACAAGGTAAAGAGGAAATCTTGTGTCAATCAGACAAGCTCCTTGGGTCTCTCATGCCGTAGCTTTTGGGATGCTTATGGAGAAGCCTTCACAGAGGTGAAATGTAGCATGAGGACACATCAATAGTGCATCTGAAAGTCAAGTAATTGCATGATGCAGGTTGGTATCACAGTCCTGAGACAAATATACTCAAACTTTTCATAATAGCCAAAATGCCTGGTTTCCATTCTTGATACCCAGAAAGCTGGAGATAGCGGTGATCATCCAGTCCAGAAACCATGTCTTTTTTCCTCATTTTCCAAAAGAAATCAAATAGTAACATTTTTCAGTCAGTGTCACTTTTTCCATTTATTTGTCTTTGGATAAATGTTTGCTTCCAATAGTTTATGCCCTCCCACTTTGGGTTTATACTGTAGCTGAGTTGATTTCACATATGGTATTGCAGAGGGTTATGATATCTACAGATGGTGCATCTGCAAACATTTGAAATCTGCTTCACTATCCAAACCTTGAATACTTGTCAGTTTCCCAAAAAGAGTTAGTAAATGTCTGCTGTAGCTGTTCCCTCATAATAAACACTAAAGGACAGTGAGTTGAATGAGCTGTTGGGAATTAAAACATCAAAGAAATCCTATCCCCTGATTCTGTAGCTCCAGCAATAATATCAGGAGGAGAATCACCTCACAGCAGGTAAATTGAAGGAGAAGTTTTGTTTGGCCTTTCTGAGCTTCATGTTAATTTCCTTCGCTTGGTGTCAGTCAGACCTCTGTAACTAAATGACAGTACTTCTACTTTAGCATATTACATTTTGCTGTCATTAGAAAAATACAGTGGAAGAATTTGTGTATGTATTGCCTAAAAATACCAAAGTACCACCAAAAGGAAAAGAAAAAGCAGAATTATTAGGCAGACAAAACTTGACTCATTTATTAGTGTATTTCTATATAGAAATTTAAAATTACTTGTCCCATTAGAAAAATCCAGATAATTCTTATTTTCTGTGTTATATGAGTACCAGTACTCAACAGGACTCACCCTGGCTGAACACTTCACAGACAGAGACCTGTTGGTGGGCTGAGGTGGGGAAGAGGGAAGGGCAGAGACCCAGCCAGTCCCTGCTTTAATACAATGTCATCCCAAGGAAGTAGTTCAGCTGATGTCTGTGACCCAGAACACATCTACATGGCAATACTGTCTAGCCTTTTCTTCAAAGGTAATTCTGCATCTGCCTGTAAGTAAAGGCAAGAACAGGCAGAAACATTATCCTCTGTACTTGTGCAGACATTTTGAAATATAAAGTGCTATTAGCCCCATAAGTTCATCAGCAGTCCTGGCCCCCAGCTCTAAAAATTGCTGGGATGACTCCATAATAAAGGGTAGATAGCAAGGGAAAGGAAAAAAAAACCCAAAAGATACATTATTCCACTTTTATAAATGATAAATAGAAGTCCTGTGAACACAGATGACTTGTTAAAGGTGACACACAAAAATATGTGGCAGAGATCTGCTATACTTCAGGTGAAGTGTGCCAAGCCAAGACTGGGTCCTGACATGATTTATCCACAGTCTAAAGGCACAGACGATCCATTAAGTTGTATGGTGGGAAGCCCCTAAGGAGAAACTTGTGGAAGGATGGAACTGCATGGAGAGTAGATCGGAAGTTTCTCCCACAGACAGGTTTATCTGGAAAAGTTCAGATTTGGGAGACCAAGACAGAAAGTAAGGTTGAGCTTAAGAAAAGTGGAACAAAGGAGGCTTAGAAGTCAAGAGCAGACCCTGGGATGGAAGGAAATGGAAGCAGGATATAAGAATTTCATAGATCTGCCATGGTTAGAGGAATGGGTAGGGAAATAGAGTAAGTTTAGCAGCTGCAACTTTGCTGAAAAGGAAAGGAGAAAAAGAAGGTGAAAGAAAGATGAGTCTATTTCCCAAGGCTGAATGAAGAGGGCACAACGGTGCCTTGACAGTGTGTGTCTACATTTTGCAGTGGTAGAGTGAGCCAGTTTTGTCGAGGGCGTGGGTGTGGGAGGAGAAGGGAATGACTCCTAAAGCCAAGGCCACAACAGGATGGCAGGGAGGAAAGTCTGTAACTAAGTCAGTCATTATATTCTGTGCTGTCCTGATTGGAGGTAGCCTGCTCAATGGATGCTACAACAACCGTGACAACACCTGTGCTTCCTTCAGGCCTGCTGGGCTGGGAGCTGCCAGGGACAGCCATGGCCAGAGAGTGGAAAAGGTGAGCAGCAAGCTTTGGGTGAGCAGGAACGGCAGAATAAACAGGCAGAGGCTCATGTGTCTTACAGGCATGGTATTCCTTCCCAGCCACCCATAACAAGCGGTTTTAATCCTCAGACTTGACAGCCTTCTACATTTTTATTAAGACTGAGTGTATTTCCTAAGGACTCACACATCCACGCGTAGACCTTGCGTCTTAGACTTCAAATGGCTGTGCAAGGATCATGACTCTGAGCATGAGTTTCTGTGCAATCAAAAATAGCATATTTTTGCAACCAGCAGAAAGAGAAGAGAGACTGAGCTTCTCTGTCACTGTACAAACTTTCAGATTTACACAATACATCTTGAAACCATAACTGTTCTAATGAGGAAAATATGAAGTCAACTGTACATTAACTGTTTTGGACATTATTACTGTAAAAATAAACAATCAACTATATTTCTGAATAGTATACTCTGCAGTGGAAAGACTGACTGAATAACTGACATGATTGCTGAGGAAGAGATGGAAATAACAGTTTACAGTTCACAGGATCTCAATGGACAATCAACATGGTAAATTAGGATGTGGCTGAAAATACCGATATAGTAATTAAAATTAGCTATGAATAATAGAACACAGCTCCTCTAGAACAGAATAGAGAGTGCCGCTAGACAGAAACAGAATAATACTGTGCATATGTACAGAAATTTTAATTTTTAAGAGTTCAGACTGGCAAAAGATGTTTTCAGTATCTCCACCAACACTTTTCACAAGCTTATAAATAGGCAGCTGTAAATTATTGTTGGTGAGAAATTCAATTTAATTACATCTCATCCTTATGAAAAGCACTTTCTGAAACACATTTAAAGTTGATGCAAAGGTGTCTCTAAATTACCATTCAGATGGAGTCTATTAATTTCAGCTGGCCAGAGTTTGACTGTGCTCTCTTCTTTAGTCTATTGCTCTCTTTTAAATTGCAGAAACTGTTATGAACTGAACAGCCATAAGCCCTGCTGTTCCAGCACAATGGCTATTCACAACCAATGATGCAGCTGTTTTATATGTTAACAGGTGAAAATTGCAAAACTAAGAAAAGTAGGAGGTTTTATTTGTTCTTTCCGTTTTCCTGCAAAACTCCTGTTGGAAGTCACTGCAAACAATGTGATGCAGAATGTGAGGCATTAGTTTGTTCTGGCAGAATGATTCCCAAATTTGTAAATGCGATTGTACTGAGTGAATACATGACTGCAAAGCTGGCTAAGAAGCCAATATGTCATTAGATTTCTACTGAATATATAGGTTCATATTCAGTACGCTCTATAAACATGTCTGTTCTCAAGTATGTGGACAGTATGATTTTTTTATTTTTTTTTCCAGATCTGATCTTAAGTAGTTCCTCTGTAATATCAATTCTGGACACTCATGCTTTCAAAGGGTAATTTTTTTCTGCTAAAATCACATGCATAGACTTTGAAATTTTACACTTTCTCTTGTACAAATTACAGTGATATGATGAAGGATTCCTGTAGCATCTCTGATGCTTTTTCACTGATGAGAATCTCAAATTTTGTATCAGATGTGCATATGTGCACATTTATAATGCAGCAGGGCTTTAGGAGAACAAGAGCATACAGAACACCAGTATAAGCTATTAGTTATCAAGATAATACCAACAAGATAGGAGTATTCAGTTGTTATACATTGGGAAACTGGAAAAAATGGCCATTATGTAGCAGATGACCTTTTAACTGTCTCCAGTATGCCCCTTTCCAGTTGCCTGTTGCTGCTCTGCCATCCCTGTGAGCCTAGAGCAGACATCACATCTTCTCTGAGGGTACCTGTGTAGGCACAAGTGCATGAGAATGCTGTGACACATGCTAATTCTGTTTGTCAACCCCAAAACACCACCCCACCCCCACCCCTATTTAATGATAAAAACTGCTTCATCATGAAAAAGAGGGTTGAACACATGGGTATACCTACCGTATGCACATCCTCATCGTTCCCCCTCCCAAACAAAATCCTCATCACTCCCTCTCACAGGCAAAATCAGAGGCAGCCAGGGTGTTCCTCTCTTCCAAGGATAGGTGACACTCACAAAGACTTAACTGAGAGTTATAAAACCCAGGTGGGGATGGATTCCAATAAACTCCAGGGGAGATTCAGTGCTGGAGGGTATGAAAGCAAATTCGAGTTTTGATATGAAAGCAGGATTATGCCTGTGATATGACTTTTTATCTCTTTCTCTTGTACTACATGTGTTCTGGAAAATCTTTGGATTCTTCAGCAGCTTGCTAATGATCTGTTATGTTATAAACAATCTTGTTTTGTTTTGTTTGGGCTTATTTATTTTTTATTTAGCTGTTTCTAATGATTCACAATTAATTATAACAACTCTAAATTTTCAATTTAAAGTAGTTTAAATTATTGCCCAAGTTTTTCCCATAGGCAGAGGCATGCTAATAGTACGGTACTGGTGAATCAGATTTAATAGGCATTTCAAAACAAGCATAGCTACAATTATGCTCAGAGAATCCCTGCCAACTTCTGAATAGTTTATTTTTATTGTAAAAGCATCTTTTAAGTACCTTTGTTTCTCCTGGGATATAAATTATTGTTTTAGAGTGTTTCATGCCAAATTTTTATTTAGTATGCTACCTAGTAATCTTTTTCTCATTACATAAAAATCACGTCATATTTCAATAAAATATAGAACTAATACAAGAGAACATGCTGATATTAAAGGTGTTTGTGTTTCCTATAATACATCCAGTAGTTATTATTTTTATGTTACTCCTGATATTTTTAAAGTGCTATGCAGACATTAAGTGAATCATAAAACCTAAGAACTCATTATTGCTCTATCCTTATTTTATAGATGGGGAAAAGAGGGCACAGAAGTGCCCTGCCCAGTGCAACATGGAAGCAAAAATTAGAGCTCCTGTTCCCATCTCTCTGCTGACTCCTAAATGTTCTTTGTGAATAACAACCCATCTCGTGAGAAAATTGTCTTGGAATTTACTTCTGTAATGAGATTTGGACTTTTTCTTCCTTCATCATGCACAGGAAAAAAGAGATGGTGTTTACATTTTATTCATCATCTTGACAATCATTGTACATCCAAATTTTGAACCATTCTTCCATTGCAGGTTAAAAACCAAGTGAATGCTAAGCAGTGCCAGTCACTGCATGATAGCTGTACCTGCATCATTCACGAGACCATTTTATGCATATTAGACTGTCTCTGAAAGCTTCAGTTAGTACATTTCAAGCCCAACCTCCAACATGAGCAACTGGCTGGAGTTTTTTTTTGCTTATACAGATGCTGCTGAAAACAAAGCAATAGACAAACTAGGAAATAAATTAGATATGTAAATTTTTTTCTACCTGATTAAGAAGGTACAAGGAGAATTAAGCACAAAAAAACCCCATGTAAAACACTGATGGATAAAATGGAAACATATTTATGACCACATCTTGACCACAGGATACTATCTTACAGTAAAAATACTACTTAGATGTTCCGAATAAGGCACAAGGTGAATATCTCTGAATCTGATTAAATTTATTTTCATTTGGTTATCTTTGTCATAGATAAACCATGATCCACTGACACCTGTTTCTGAATCTCATTCATTTTGTTAAATTCAGCTTTAGCAGTATAATGGATTGAGGCTCCAGTCATACCTTTGGTGGTGCTGCCTCTCTTATTTGATATGAGCTGAGTGGACACCAGTGATTATTACTATCACTATTCACATTTTAAAAATGTATATATTTATCTACATCTCACTTTTACAGACTGTGCTAAATGTGTTTCCCCCAGTCTCAGAAGTTGTATCATGGAAACAAGGTACAAAGAACAACAAAGATGTTGCTCTCAAGAAATCTCTTCCACAGCTCTATCTGTACCACCAGTGATTATTAATATCACTATTCACATCTTAAATATTAACATATTTATTTATATCACACTTAAGAAATGGTGGAGCCAGGTCCAGGGTTGAACTGTAAAGTTTTAGTATCTCCTTATCTTTGTAGTCAATTTAACCTGGCTAAGATTTCTAGACACTGCATTAGCAAGCAACAATCTGGAGCATGTCAGAGGTCAACGAAGAAACAAAACCAGTAAATGTCAATTGAAAAAATGAAAGAAGGTATGAATGATTTTCCATGCAGGCCTAGAAGGCTGACACTGTAAGTTCTGATTTTTAGGAAAAATCTTCTGTAAAATAGCTATTGAAGTAATTATAGAATAATCTCTACTACACAACTTGTCACTATTAAAGATGACTCTTTTTTTTTCCCTCAGTGGTATGCATTGCTGTTGGATTGCTCCAGAAGTGTAAAATATATTTGTTTAGTCAGGAGGACTCCTGCTAATTGTTCAATGGCACTTGCTCTGCTGGAGAGATTCGATATTTATGGTGTTACTCTGAATGCAATGCACTTCTGATTCATTTTAATGTTGTTTGGATAGCTGTGAAGAGAAATAAAATGGCACAATATTGTTTTCCTATGCTGCTTTCGAAGTGACATAATTACTGCAAATATTGCCTGAGATACCCACTGAGACAAACAGGGAATTTAATTTTAGTTGCAGTAATATGTATCTGAAGACTGAAAGCAAAATGGTGCACTGCAAAGTGATGGAGGAAGTGTTGGAATAAATATCACTGAGAAGCATCAGGTTATCTACCTGCTCACTTCCAGCCAGAGGTTACATACATTGAGACAACTGTCAGTTTTATGTCAAATATACTTTACATTGCCATAATGTAATTCTATAACTGTCCTTTACAAATAACAGCACAGATATTTGTGTCCTAATTGATTACTGTTTCAATCCTTCACATAAAATGCACTTGTTATCATGAACAATGTGCAGTTATTTCTTCAGAGACATCATTTGTAGGTTGATTGCCTTCTTAATGTAATGAAGCAGCCTTGTGATTAAAGAGAGAAATGAGAAATTTTGTGCTGCTTCTTAATTTTACACCTCTCGGTGTGAATGTGTGCCTTAATGTCACTCTTCACTCAGAATAATCACTAATTTTCCCAAACACATGCTTCACCTCTAAGGTTCACCCCAGATCCCACTGCTCCAGAGGTGGACCTTGTTCTTCCCCTTATCTGTGCTGGCCCATGTAATATCAGGTCCTCGCTTCACAGCCTTCCTTCACCCTCATACAAATGTTCCAGTCTCATTTACCTGACAAAGGCAAAAGCTCAGTGTCTGGATCAGCTTGTAAAAGGGTAGCTTGCCTCCTAGCATTGTGGGAGGAACAATTTGCCTGTCTAGGTGGAGAGGAAAAATGTAAGAAAATCCTGGTATTCTGGTGACTAAACCCCTTTGATACTGCAGGTAAAAATCCCTCATATTTTCTCTTTTTTAATCAGACATGTTCAGTTCACAACATCACTTGGTCCAAGGCAGAGGTGTGATTCCCACCCAGAGGAGAAGGAAGGGGAGCTATGCTCATGTTGTGTGAGTTAGCTTGGCACCCATGCAGGATCCGTGGCATAGCTTAGAATGAATGCATGTGACATTTACGCTGGAATTAGCAGCACTCTCATAAACATGGAAGTCTGTGGCATTGTCAGAGAAATGCACTCACACAGGTGCAGAGGCTCGGTGATGAAATACTTAAAGCAGCTTTACATATTGCTGTACGCTTAAGCATGCCCCATCACTTAAACGTCCCCTAGCAAAATGCTCCCCACTTCCTGGGGGAAAAGGGCTTGGAGCCCAGGAGGCAATTTTATGAATTTCACAGAAATAACTGAGCTAAACTAAATCAGATTCTACATCATACCTTTGGGAGTTGTTATCCAGAGGAAAAATTCTTGAGAGGTCTTTTGATTACTTCTTATTTTCCTGATCCTGGGCAGCTCTGATTCACAAAGTAAAGATTTTGGATTCAGAGCATGGGATAGATGTATCAATTTTCCCCAGCATCCTGCCACCAAGCAGACAAAAGCAGATACCTAAGGAAGAGAAAAAGAAAAGGTCAAAACTATAATGATGTTTCCCTAGAGTACTCTTCTTGCTCCAGGGACTCCTTGAGCCAGAGATGGGGTCTTTGTAATTAATAGCCCCGATGGTTTTTCTTTTGTTGTGTTTGTTGGTTTGAGGGTTTTTTTCAGTTATCTTTTGAACTCACATATATGTTTTGTACCTGAAGAAAACTGTAGTTTACCTACAGTGTCGGAAGAATCACTTCCTTTCATTTGCTCTGAATCTGGCATCTGCTTCCTTCTGTTATCCTGTAGTTCTTGCTTTGGCAGAGACCATGAGCAGCCATTCCCAATGCACCTCTCTGTGCATTTTAAAATAATGTGTCACCTCTCTCTACTCCCCACTCCAATTTCTCTCTTTGCTAAGCTAATGTTTACTTAGTTGCTCTTCCTATGGAAACGGTTTCATATTTTTAAAAATAGTTCCCTGTTTTTGAACATTTCTGTCACCCTCCTCTCAATCTTTCCCGGTTAGTTTTTGAGATTGGAGGATGAGAACCGCAAACAGCAGTTCAAGATGCGGCCAAACCATGGATTTATACAGCTGGGTAATGAGATTCTCTGCTTGTTTCAAAGACTGCTCTGTCTTAAAACTGACTATCCAGTATAGCCTTGCCATCTCCTGTATGCGTATTGTTTGAAGATCTGTAATTATATAAGAGTCTCAGCTTGCATTTATGAACTATAGAAACAAGATTTTATCTTTTCTGACTAGAGAAAAAGCTGCAGGAAATAAAACCTCATAACTTTGAAATCAGAAGCTAAGAAGCAAAGATGCATTCTTTGGGGGTGGGGGTGGTTGAATTTCACTCCTTTAAACCTGATTTCATAATTTGAGGATATATGTAGTATTTGTGTGCATTTTATTAGTATTGCAGTATTTTGTGCCACTTGGTATACAGATTGGATGAACTATGCTGAATAAAGCTCATTTGTCAGTGCACATGATATACTGCCATCTGTGGATGAGATCCCCATCTCCTCACCCTCACTCCGTCCCTGGCATGTCCTTATGTTTTGTCCTCTGCATTCTCCCCACAGTCCATCTCTGACTGCAACCAGCCTGCTATTAAGAAATGTTCTTACACATGCAAACCCCAGACCTGCCCAGGAACTGTTTGGGAAAGCAATGTTTGACTCAGGATGGCTCAGATGAGCTCTAGGACTTGCACTCCATAGATTTTGGTGTCACAGCAGTATCTGGAAGCAAGAGTAGGGGTGATAACACTGCCACATGATTCATTTTACTTCTGACAGTGGGATGTGAGCAGCCAGAGTCCTTCCTGGGAGCAAAAACCCAGTTCTGCTGATTTTTAATATAAATTTCTGCCCCCCCCC
>NW_020799095.1:126750012-126753610 GCF_003259725.1 Athene cunicularia
CACTATTCACATTTTAAAAATGTATATATTTATCTACATCTCACTTTTACAGACTGTGCTAAATGTGTTTCCCCCAGTCTCAGAAGTTGTATCATGGAAACAAGGTACAAAGAACAACAAAGATGTTGCTCTCAAGAAATCTCTTCCACAGCTCTATCTGTACCACCAGTGATTATTAATATCACTATTCACATCTTAAATATTAACATATTTATTTATATCACACTTAAGAAATGGTGGAGCCAGGTCCAGGGTTGAACTGTAAAGTTTTAGTATCTCCTTATCTTTGTAGTCAATTTAACCTGGCTAAGATTTCTAGACACTGCATTAGCAAGCAACAATCTGGAGCATGTCAGAGGTCAACGAAGAAACAAAACCAGTAAATGTCAATTGAAAAAATGAAAGAAGGTATGAATGATTTTCCATGCAGGCCTAGAAGGCTGACACTGTAAGTTCTGATTTTTAGGAAAAATCTTCTGTAAAATAGCTATTGAAGTAATTATAGAATAATCTCTACTACACAACTTGTCACTATTAAAGATGACTCTTTTTTTTTCCCTCAGTGGTATGCATTGCTGTTGGATTGCTCCAGAAGTGTAAAATATATTTGTTTAGTCAGGAGGACTCCTGCTAATTGTTCAATGGCACTTGCTCTGCTGGAGAGATTCGATATTTATGGTGTTACTCTGAATGCAATGCACTTCTGATTCATTTTAATGTTGTTTGGATAGCTGTGAAGAGAAATAAAATGGCACAATATTGTTTTCCTATGCTGCTTTCGAAGTGACATAATTACTGCAAATATTGCCTGAGATACCCACTGAGACAAACAGGGAATTTAATTTTAGTTGCAGTAATATGTATCTGAAGACTGAAAGCAAAATGGTGCACTGCAAAGTGATGGAGGAAGTGTTGGAATAAATATCACTGAGAAGCATCAGGTTATCTACCTGCTCACTTCCAGCCAGAGGTTACATACATTGAGACAACTGTCAGTTTTATGTCAAATATACTTTACATTGCCATAATGTAATTCTATAACTGTCCTTTACAAATAACAGCACAGATATTTGTGTCCTAATTGATTACCGTTTCAATCCTTCACATAAAATGCACTTGTTATCATGAACAATGTGCAGTTATTTCTTCAGAGACATCATTTGTAGGTTGATTGCCTTCTTAATGTAATGAAGCAGCCTTGTGATTAAAGAGAGAAATGAGAAATTTTGTGCTGCTTCTTAATTTTACACCTCTCGGTGTGAATGTGTGCCTTAATGTCACTCTTCACTCAGAATAATCACTAATTTTCCCAAACACATGCTTCACCTCTAAGGTTCACCCCAGATCCCACTGCTCCAGAGGTGGACCTTGTTCTTCCCCTTATCTGTGCTGGCCCATGTAATATCAGGTCCTCGCTTCACAGCCTTCCTTCACCCTCATACAAATGTTCCAGTCTCATTTACCTGACAAAGGCAAAAGCTCAGTGTCTGGATCAGCTTGTAAAAGGGTAGCTTGCCTCCTAGCATTGTGGGAGGAACAATTTGCCTGTCTAGGTGGAGAGGAAAAATGTAAGAAAATCCTGGTATTCTGGTGACTAAACCCCTTTGATACTGCAGGTAAAAATCCCTCATATTTTCTCTTTTTTAATCAGACATGTTCAGTTCACAACATCACTTGGTCCAAGGCAGAGGTGTGATTCCCACCCAGAGGAGAAGGAAGGGGAGCTATGCTCATGTTGTGTGAGTTAGCTTGGCACCCATGCAGGATCCGTGGCATAGCTTAGAATGAATGCATGTGACATTTACGCTGGAATTAGCAGCACTCTCATAAACATGGAAGTCTGTGGCATTGTCAGAGAAATGCACTCACACAGGTGCAGAGGCTCGGTGATGAAATACTTAAAGCAGCTTTACATATTGCTGTACGCTTAAGCATGCCCCATCACTTAAACGTCCCCTAGCAAAATGCTCCCCACTTCCTGGGGGAAAAGGGCTTGGAGCCCAGGAGGCAATTTTATGAATTTCACAGAAATAACTGAGCTAAACTAAATCAGATTCTACATCATACCTTTGGGAGTTGTTATCCAGAGGAAAAATTCTTGAGAGGTCTTTTGATTACTTCTTATTTTCCTGATCCTGGGCAGCTCTGATTCACAAAGTAAAGATTTTGGATTCAGAGCATGGGATAGATGTATCAATTTTCCCCAGCATCCTGCCACCAAGCAGACAAAAGCAGATACCTAAGGAAGAGAAAAAGAAAAGGTCAAAACTATAATGATGTTTCCCTAGAGTACTCTTCTTGCTCCAGGGACTCCTTGAGCCAGAGATGGGGTCTTTGTAATTAATAGCCCCGATGGTTTTTCTTTTGTTGGGTTTGTTGGTTTGAGGGTTTTTTTCAGTTATCTTTTGAACTCACATATATGTTTTGTACCTGAAGAAAACTGTAGTTTACCTACAGTGTCGGAAGAATCACTTCCTTTCATTTGCTCTGAATCTGGCATCTGCTTCCTTCTGTTATCCTGTAGTTCTTGCTTTGGCAGAGACCATGAGCAGCCATTCCCAATGCACCTCTCTGTGCATTTTAAAATAATGTGTCACCTCTCTCTACTCCCCACTCCAATTTCTCTCTTTGCTAAGCTAATGTTTACTTAGTTGCTCTTCCTATGGAAACGGTTTCATATTTTTAAAAATAGTTCCCTGTTTTTGAACATTTCTGTCACCCTCCTCTCAATCTTTCCCGGTTAGTTTTTGAGATTGGAGGATGAGAACCGCAAACAGCAGTTCAAGATGCGGCCAAACCATGGATTTATACAGCTGGGTAATGAGATTCTCTGCTTGTTTCAAAGACTGCTCTGTCTTAAAACTGACTATCCAGTATAGCCTTGCCATCTCCTGTATGCGTATTGTTTGAAGATCTGTAATTATATAAGAGTCTCAGCTTGCATTTATGAACTATAGAAACAAGATTTTATCTTTTCTGACTAGAGAAAAAGCTGCAGGAAATAAAACCTCATAACTTTGAAATCAGAAGCTAAGAAGCAAAGATGCATTCTTTGGGGGTGGGGGTGGTTGAATTTCACTCCTTTAAACCTGATTTCATAATTTGAGGATATATGTAGTATTTGTGTGCATTTTATTAGTATTGCAGTATTTTGTGCCACTTGGTATACAGATTGGATGAACTATGCTGAATAAAGCTCATTTGTCAGTGCACATGATATACTGCCATCTGTGGATGAGATCCCCATCTCCTCACCCTCACTCCGTCCCTGGCATGTCCTTATGTTTTGTCCTCTGCATTCTCCCCACAGTCCATCTCTGACTGCAACCAGCCTGCTATTAAGAAATGTTCTTACACATGCAAACCCCAGACCTGCCCAGGAACTGTTTGGGAAAGCAATGTTTGACTCAGGATGGCTCAGATGAGCTCTAGGACTTGCACTCCATAGATTTTGGTGTCACAGCAGTATCTGGAAGCAAGAGTAGGGGTGATAACACTGCCACATGATTCATTTTACTTCTGACAGTGGGATGTGAGCAGCCAGAGTCCTTCCTGGGAGCAAAAACCCAGTTCTGCTGATTTTTAATATAAATTTCTG
>NW_020799095.1:126753660-126848066 GCF_003259725.1 Athene cunicularia
CCCTCCCCCCCTCCCCCCTCCCCATATTGAGGACCACGTCTGTTTGTTCTAGCTCATCAAAGTTAAGGTCAGATAATAATGCTAAATAACAACAGACAAAAGAGCTTTTATCACATGTTGTAAACCTATGGAAAGAAATAGAATGGATGTAGGGAAAAGAGATAAGCAAGGGTTAGATGTAGCGATAGGGAGGGAGCTGGTATTAAAGCAGGGTCCCTGTCAATAAATGCCAACCAATTTAGTCTGAAGTACTCTTGCTCAGCTGCGTAAGGACCCTGCATGACAGATGTGAAATGAGAATGCTAATGTAGCAGGTACTTATTCACAGTGTTGTTCTTCTTCATAGAACTGTAATTAGCTGCATGTTTTTTTCCAAGCAGTGCTATTACTTTTTTTTCCCTAATTTTTCTTGACCCTTGAATCCTATCCAAACAGCCCTAATGCTTTTTTGACTACTGATATTACTTACTAGATGCTTAGAAAAAGCTAAATTAAAAGTGGATGTGCTGTTCTATAACTAATTGAATAAATAATCCAGCACGCACAAATAAAATGTCAGGACAGCTCCTCTGATTAGTTTTATCCAAATGCAGTTTCCATTATGTCTCCTTGGAAATAAAGCAGAAGGAACTATAAGGAGAAATATGTGTGCCTATGTGTGTATATGTACTTTCTTGTTTACATCTAGGAGGTTAACTAAAAACAAACTTAAATTCAGTGCTATCATCCCGACTGGAATAATCCTGTCATGTTTCTGGGAAGTTATAGACCTTTGTTATCTCCTGTACTCATATATTTTCTTGTGATATTGCATTTTGAAATAATCACCTTGAAAGATAATGGCCATTTGTAAAAAAATAAGGTCATTGTAACCTGTAAGGGTAGAGTCAGAATTTCCAAAGCAGCAATTGTATTTATACATTTAAGTTAATGAGGCTAAGTTAAGGAGGATGAGCTCCTGGAAAATTACAGCTCTCATTTTCACTAGTTTAGTTATGAAAGTTGCCTCAAAGCATGATGGCTGCTTTCTGTGCAAACTTTTTCAGCTCCACTTTACACTTCCATCTTCTACTGGCCTCACTGACTCTGGAAGACTTTCTCCTTTATATGTTTTAAAAGCTTTATTGCTTTTTGTATTAATTTAGCAAATTGTTTCTGGAAATCTTTTCTGGCTTATCACATTGTGATTGTATACATCAACTGTATGCAGAATTCACTACCTTTTATAATTATTTGTGCTTTTTGAATGGTGCTCATTAACATCCAGTATCCTTATTTTGCCCCCTGCATTGTTTTTCTGCATGTGTTTGGTCTTTATGAAATTCTGATTTTAAGAGTGTTTTAAATGCTCTGAATCACCACTTTGGTCTCATTAGACATTCTTCATGATTCCTTCAACTGGTTTTCTTCTCCAGTGTTCTTGGTAATTTTCTTTCAGTACATGCTTTCATTTTTATTAAGATCCCCCTTTTAACTCATGCCCATGTCGGATTCTTTTGGTTTTGTCTTTCCTACAGAGATGCTCACTATGATAAAGTGAGCTGCTGTATCTTTAACCAGATACTGTGCACTGTTTGGTAGTACACCAAAAAGCGTTCTTCTCTCGTAGACTTTCTGACTAACTTCTTTGTGGCTTCATCATCGACAATATCTAAAAACATAATTTGTTTTTTTCTGGCTCATCCTAATATTTGTCTACTGCTTCACAATCTCTCTTATTTCCCTTACCATTTTGTACCATGTATGGTAGTGTAGATACCATGCTCTTACTGAGGCAAAATACTTTTGAATAGAAAATCAGATTTCCACAGAATTCATCTTACTTGACTTGAATTTTTCTTCAACATTGCATTCCTTTATTAGAGCAGCCTGCCTTGGCAACCTTATATGACTTGCATCACAGAATTATGCTGTTAGGTATTCCCTTAATAATCTTCCTTTCAACAAGATTTTGAGCTGTCTGTTCTAGCAATACCATCATTTAAAGCCAAGTCTTCCACTGCAAATTGTTTTTTGAAACTATTTGTGTTGTTTTTAAAAGCAAAAACCAAAACAGCACACACTGAGAAAACAACAGAAATTTATTATTGTTTGAAATCAGATTTCTTCTAATAAGCTCTCTTCAGTGACCAATATAAAATTCTGCTAGTGCTGTTAAAGTGGGTTTAATTGCAAGCAGGTTTGCTGCCTCAAAGTTAGACAGCATATAGATAACTCCTAATGATAAGTGCATTGAAACACTGGCAGAGGCTAGGTACCGAGTGTACAGAATGTCCTTCACTGAAGACTTTTTAGACAGATACTACTTTGCACAAAGGATCTGGTTCTGCCTCAGTAAGCTAAACCATATTACCTCTTCCAGCTTTACCCTCCTAACTGAAGATAACTTAATCTTCCTAAATTAGTTTCAAACTTGCATAGTCCAGGTAACTTTTATGTATGCCACCAACACAGTCTGACACTGACTGTTTAGATTTCCTCTACTGTAAAATGAAGTCCTCAAGCCATGCTGAGTCAACTGGCCAGCCATTAAAAATAAAAACATTTAAAATAAACACTCCTTGTAGTAGAACTTTCGACTCACGCATTTCCAATTATGGAAAAGTTACTTTCAAAATATTTAATGTAAATATTATTTCAAATGTTACAATTTTATATCACATAATCTGTTGTACTAATTAATATGAAGTATCAATACAGGTTGGGGGATAAAGGGGTTGAGAGCAGCCCTGTGGAGAAGGACTTGGGGCTATTAGTGGATGGAAAACTGAACGTGAGACAACAATGTGAGCTCACAGCCATCAGCCCTGGGCTGCATCAAAATAAATGCAGTCAGTAGATCAAGGAGGGTGATTCTGCCCCTCTATTCTGCTCTCGTGAGGCCCTGCCTGCAGTGCTGTGTCCAGCTCTGGGGCCCCCAACATCAGAAGGACATGGACCTGTCAGAGCACGTCTAGAGGAGGCCACAAAAATGATCAGAGGGATAGAACACCTCTCCTATGAAGAAAGGCTGAGAGAACTGGGTTTGTTCAGCCTGGAGAAGAGAAGGCACCAGGGAGACCTTTTTGCAGCCTTTCAGTACTTAAAGGGGGCTTATAAGAAAGATAGGAACAAACTGTTACGATAAGAAAAGGGATAATGGTTTTAAACTAAAAGAGGGTAGATTCAGACTAGATATAAAGAAAACATTTTTTACAATGAGATGGTGGAACACTGGAACATGTTGCCCAGATACCCCATCGCTGGAAACATTCAAGGTCTGGCTGGACAGGGCTCTGAGCAAACATCTGAAGATGTCCCTGGTCACTGCAGGGGGGGTTGGACTAGATGACCTTTAAAGGTCCCTTCCACCCAAACCATTCTATGATTCTGTGATAAGAGAGGAAATGTGAGACACACACAGATTACTGAATTTAAAAAATAATTCAAGAAATTAATCAATTTTAGTAGAAATTCATGAATTAAAGATGGATAATTAAGGCAAAGGAAATGGGGAATCTCAGGCAGTCCTTTTATTTGTGTTCAAGTGATGCCCTCAGTGAAGTCTTGTGATGACACCTGGAACTAATGGATGAATTGTTATGAATTTTATTCCTAGATTTAGTCCATAAATGTATTTTTCAGTGACATTCATACTAACTAGGAAAAGCAAGACTGAGTGTAAATCTAAGTGACCACACCTTCTGAGAGCGTGCACTCAGGTAAACCCAGCACAGTCTCGGAAAGCAACAGTCTGACACTCTGCTTTGCTTTGCCTTAGAGTTGGGACAGTCCACAAAGACACAGTCACCTGGCAGTGGGAGGACAAAGCATGCAGGGTGCTCTGGCTGTTTACAGAGCTTCTATGCCCATCCCTTCTGGCTTTGGCTCATCTTGTGCTGAGATGCAGTCAGTCTCCATGGGAACCAGCATCTTCCCCTCCACCGGAGCCCTGAGAACCGAGATCTCTGTCTCTGCTGCTGCGTAGGTACCGTTGCAAGGGACAGGAATGAGACATGCTCCCTTCCAATATTCACTGTTTTTTCCAGCCCCATATCTGGTAAACCGAGCTCTTAATATGGGAATACTAAAAATACCAGAATCTGTTAATTTTTCAGCTTGCACAATGGTGGCCAGGTACCCCACCTAGCTTTAGGAAGTAAAGGTCAGTGCTTGAGTTAGCAATGGCCTTCCTTCCCCACTTCAATCTACTATGAAAGATTACATGGCTGGATCCCTATCTCTTTCTGAGCAAACCACTTTCACATGACATCCAGTTTAGTTATCCAGAAGATGGTGGCCACAGAAACTAAAGTTCTTGCCTAGAAACACTGCTAGACATAAATACAGAGTAGGGAGGGAAGCAGCCTGGAGTTCTTCCCATTGATTTCAAATTACAAGAAAACAATTGGTGTGAAAGTATCAATCACAGGGAGTCAGCTGGGGAAGTCCTTGACACGGTCTGCTTCCTTGAGTTGAATGCCTAACTTTTTTGCATACAGCTACTGTTCAAACTCATATCACTTATTCACTCATTCATATGTGAAAATATATCCCTTTAGGGTCAGCATCCAGTTCTCCTGGAGGCTAGCCTCCAGGCAGGGTACATAACCCCAGAGCATGGCTTATATTGCTGGACGGCTCCTCATAGAAGAGCTTGAACCCCAGCGTGTGGGTACACAGATTTACAATGATAAAACTTTGCACAAGGTAGAGGTACAATCTGCCAGTACAAAGTGTCACTTTTATATCATTACAATCTTGAGATCACACCACAAAAAGCAATTTTATCAACAAATAAATTCCTTACAAAAAATATACTTATAGTTCATTCATCCTCTTTCCAATATCATTGACTTTCAGTATCAATAATGATTATAAGTAGCCTTCTTTTTAGCACATTTTCACCTGATACCAAAATTTTAAAAATCTCTTTTTTTTCTGTTCATGTTGGAATCCTTTCATTTGTTATGACAGACATTTACTTAATTAATCTAAGCTTACTGTCAAACTGTGTTTAATTAATACTGTAACTGACATTCTTGATTTCAACTACCTCAGAATAAAACACAAAAAGTCAGAAAATTCAAGGTCTGTATTCTACCAATATGCTCTTTTTTTTTTAATAATAAATTTTATGATATAATAAGCCAGATATTTTCTTTCCAGTATCTGTAAACATACATTGCAATAATGTCTGTACTATGCTGCTGGAAACTCTACATGGAGAGAATGAAAACAAAAAATGGAAACAACTAACCAGTATTTCTCTCTCTGGCACAAAACACACACTTTGTTCGCAAAGCATACATTTCACATAGATGGAAAATCTGAACAATATCATTCCTTCAATTTTTACATTCCGTCTTGGAAATACATTCCTAGCAATGTGATTCCTCATTAATAACATTAAAAGAGAGTTACTCATTAGTTACAATGTGTTAAATATTTGAATACTGTGGTGAATTATTTCTACAAAGATATAAAACGAAGATCACAAAAGACTTCATTTACTGGTAACACTTTCCCTGAACTTTTAATTAGAACAACTGTTCAGATTTACAAACATGGCTCAGTCCTGCAAGATGTTTAGTAGCCAGAGCAGCATGTGGCTATCTTAAATAGTCTATTTGGGTTTTTGGACCATCCTGCTAAGTACTCAACCCTGGTTCCAGACTGGTCCTTGGCAGGAGTGCTTGAAAGCACAGCCTGGCTCCAGGCACTCAAGGACGTAGCCATAAAACCTGCATCACTCCTCCTCAACAGACGGAGCAGGCCCACAGCCTGTTGGACATGTACTCATTTGTCATCCCCAGAGGTCTCCAAAGCTCAGTATGGATGAATTCAGGTAATTACAAGGCAAATAACCAAGGAGAAGGAATACAGGTTGCAGAAGGATTGAAGTTAGAAAAAAGTCCAGAAAATGCCAATTGTATATGGCCAAATGCCAGCTGATACTACATCTCCATTTCAAGTTTGACAGTAAAGGTGCTGATCCCTTTAATTAACAACCACACTGCACATGAAGCACTTTACAAGATAACTACATTCTAGGAACTGAGCTGCATGTACTGCAAAAGTTACCTTTTTTTTTTCTCTTGGATAAAAAGGATCGTATAACATTAAAGGAGCTCCTAGCACTTGCTGAGGCTCTTGCATGAAAGCACTAGCTTTTGTCTGAAGACTGAAGCCCTGAGCCTGTAGAGAGTGAAATGAAACCTCCTGAAGGCTGATGGTTCTTCTGGGTAGTCCTTACAGCATGGCAGCACTGACTTGTTTTTCCTCTCTTAAAGTAACCTGCTGTGACCCATATTCAACTCACATCTCACTGGACCACCCCAGATGCTCCACTTCCTCCACTAAAGTGTTACTGCCTTTGACTCAGTTGACGATACAGAAAGCTTTGTCCCCTTGCAAGAAAATTACTTTAATTACTTTCTGCTGCTAACACCGGCAACATGAAGTACCTGAGAGCAGATTTAGCTGAGCCATGCCTAGTTAGACTTCTGTCTCCTGAGTGCAACACAAACTCCAACGGGGCAAAGGAAATGCCAGGACTGCAAACATAAAAGCATTAGCTTCAGTCTGCAAGGGCTCACTTCCTCTACTCCTTTCTACTTCAAACAGACACTCTCTCTTGTAGACCTATTTTCCTATGATCTGTAGCATCCTGTTTCTTTCAGTGTTTACAAAGATGCTTTCAGCGATAAAAAAAACCCACAAACCCTCTAGTATATAGCTTGCCTCAGACCCAAACTGTAGAGAAGAAACCTAAACTGTCAAAAGACAGACATGTCAGTGAATGGTTCCCAATCAAAGATGCACAAAAAAAAAGGCAGGCTTTGCCTGGCAGTGCTGACTACAGGTATTTGCTCTAATTAGTCCATGCAATTTTGGTGTTGTTTTCCCACTGTGAAAATTGCTGTATGAATCCACAGTGGCTCTTCCAGCTGAAAATAATATATATTATTTAAGTTTCTTGGGAGGAGCAATCATTTGTAATTTAGTCATGCTGTGTCATTCCAGGGCAAGCAATATGATCTGACACATCTTTTACAGTACCATGATGTCATAAAATAAACCTGGTATGCTATAAAATTATCCTGATCTTGAAAAACTGATGCCCGTCGATACATGATAGCCACCAGATATGAAACAAGGAGAGGAAAAAACTGGATGAAAGATAGATGTTTGTACAAAGCTCCCATTTGAAAACTCTTCCCCCTTTTTACAAATTGCATTAATACAAAGGGAACCTCACATATATTCATAGTCAGAGATTCTTCACTGCACGCGTCAAAGATCTTTACAGTTATTACCACCTTCAGTTAAACTGATTTTTTTCTCTGTCTGGCCTCTCACCTAATCTCATAAAATAATCCAGAGGAAACCACAGCAAGAATGAGAAAGGAGGAAAGCAGATAAAACCCCCTTGATTTGCCAAAATATGGCACTGATGTTTTGGACAGTACATTTTTTTTCTAGAACTGTTGCAGAAATTATGCTGTAGACTCAACTGATGGTAGGGAAAGGGCAGTGTGACCTCTTTTTGTTAATTCCATTTTCTGGACAAGATGTTATCATGCAGCACCACTAAAACCTGGTTCCTTGGCAGTTTTTTTCTGAGTACTAGCACTCACTTTTTTGAAAAGTTCAAGGTTAGGTAAGTAGCATAATAACTAAGTAAAGGACTCTACAGCTTCTGGTAGGTTCAATTTTATTTCTGATCCTAATTTACTTCCTATTCCTTTGTAGTACTGATGCATGTGTGGGGTGAGGTTGAGCTCACATTAAATTTCAGTGTCTGCGTGTGCACTGGATATCTGAGCTCCCACTATAACAAATGAAACTCTTGTCACCAGCTGATGGGAGGCCAGCAAGTGGTGCAAATGTCCATGGAAGGAGGAGCTGCATCACCTCCTGGGCTCTGCTCCCCAGATCTCCATGGACTACAGTGAGCAATGAAGGACTAAGCATGCAGGTAAACACTGACCACAGGACACCTACATTTTGGTATCCTAATGTGCTCAGTCAGCCTCATGCCTGTTTGCTCAATAGTGACTGAACCAGTGAAGGAATTCCAAGAGGTGCTGTTTTCTCTCTACTTCTAACCTTGCTGTAGTCATCTGAAAAACAGTGTCTGGCTAACTCTCCAGACTCTTCCACAAACATGGGAAAGAAGTGATTGCAGGCAGGGAAGCAGTTTGACATCATGACTTTGGAGCAGAGAAGCACCTCTTGGAGGCATTAATCTCTTTCTATAACCTCTAGAAGGATACCCAGACAACTGGCTTTCACTGTATATCAAAATTAAAGGCTAGCATGACGAAACACCCTGTGCCAGACTCTCTGAAGAAATATACAATCAATAGCTACAAGAACCTCACTGTAGCTGGTGGCAAGAAACAGGAGTTCAATGCAAGGAAATCTTCTGTCTCCAAAGCCGATGCTAATGAGTTCATGGGGTGTGGAAAATATATCACCATACTCATTTCTTGATGATGGTTGTGTCAGGGGCTGGTTATGGGCACCACTCCAGGGAACCAGCATAACATCAAGTGACTGAGGCTGCGGGTGGCACCAAGGCCTATGGCATTCCCCATCTTTGGCTTCAGAACATAAAGCTCCAGGCTGCTGAGGGTAACCTCTGTGCAGTGGACATGGCAGCACATGAATGAAAGATACTACATACATATGAAAGAACTTAATATTCTAAAAGTGTGATTAGGGATTATAGCTAAAATCTAATTAGTTGCTGACCCCAGTTCAGTCTGAAGTCAGCTCAGAGGCCATGCTTATGTCAAAAGCATTCTTTGAATCTGCTCCCTGCTCCTCTCTGACCCGAGTGGTGTCCAGGTACCATAGCCAGCAAACAGCGGATGGCAGCATTCGTTCTTCACATGATACTTCTACTTGCAACTCTAAATTAAAGAGTCATTTTGCTATATTCACAAATGATGGAATGGTGTACAAGGGCTACTGAGACAAAGGAAATGTGGAAGGTTTCTTCTATCAGTTTTCTATATACAGATATTTACATAATGTAAGTTGATAATAGTCCCTCATAGAGAATACCCTGATCAGTATATGAAACGTAAGTTGATGCTTCTCAAATGCTGCAAGCACATATAAATAAAAAGAGGAAGTGTACAGACAAATATGCCATCTAGATGTATAATATTACAGCTTTGAGATCTGTGGTTGTGTTAGCTGTATTTACTGCCACTAAGCAGTCTTTCCCATTAAATATATTCATTGCATCTTACTTGAGCCAACATTGCTCAATATTCATTAAGTCTACAAATTAAATGTGAAGAATTAAAATTGGATAATCTCACTATCCTGCCATCTGTTCCTCAACTTGAAAGTAGCAGAGCATCATACTGGGTTTTCTTCTCAAATATTCATTGCAGACAAAAAAAACACTATAACACCTCAAGGCACACAAGCTTCAGGATGGTGCACAAAATCAGACTGTTTTGTTGCAAAAGCTTCAGAACCATTGTAAACAGTGGGGGCAGGATTTTTTTTTTTTTGCAAACAAGGTGAGTGCTAGCAAATCTGAAAAGGTGTTAATATAACATTAAGGTTCTTTGTTAGTCTGCATGGAAAGAAATCAGATAGCGTACTTGGAGCTCTTGCATGGTTGTTTTAAGTTGATGCAGCCAGAGTGGTTCTTTTAGAATGTTTTGATAGTTAAGTGTTTTCCTTAGGTTTCATGTAACAATTCAGTTAAAACTGAAGATACCCAAATATTGCCTTGGTTACCTCAGTAAAAAACATTGATATTATTCTTTAATAACTTTTAGAACTTCAAACTTCTGAACCTCAGTACAAGCCACTGATATTAATATTTGGTATCACCTCATATTTACAAAGATTGAAGAAATGGCTAAGGGAAAGACATACGGCTTTTCTGTAGTGATTATCCAAAGGGATAACTAAAACACAGGTAAAGTTAAAATACAGATTAAAAATTTCCTATTTAGAAAAGATAAACCAGGCCATCAGTGTCATATGACACTATCCCTAGAGATCCATCACCTGATAGGAAATTTAGCTCTGAACAGAGAGCCAATAAAAGTCTAATTTTAGTTCAAAAGAACTTTTTTTTTTTCCCAGACACAAAGTGAATCAAGGCTAAAGGGACATAAAAGCCATCTTTGTATTCTCCTTTTTGAGGTGTCGTAGCTGCAGATCCGATTATTGGTGTAAAGGATCACCTTTGATAATTGCAGCAAAGGATCACCTTTGCTGAGAGATGAATTTCATCTTAATGTAGAGGCTCTAGTCCTTGATCCAGTGATACAAAACGGTACAAGACAACTGTCAGAAAAGGTTAGTGACCCCTATCAAAACAAGTAGACTATGCTGGGTACTTGGAATTCCCAGTAAATTTTGTTACTTTTTTTTGTGGCTTCTGTTACAGCAGGATTCACATTTTGATCTCTGCAAAATCCTTTTCTGATTTCTATAAATCCTTAGTATCATGAAGACCACAATAAGATTAACTACAGTGAAGCTGTGATGGAGCGATCTCAATTACTGGGAAGCACCTGTTTAAGAAAGGTTAATAGGAACAGCTAAGGGAAGGCATATATGACACCAAGCAGTAGTAAAATATAGTTTCTCAGGTATATGTTGTAGAGAATCTCTGCCTGGATTCCCTCTTCGTGTCTGCCGTTGCCTAGACATTCCTAAAAGGCAGTAAATTCTTGTGCAGCTAGTAACTACTGCTTACATTTAATGTGCAGATTCATCCTATCCCCACCTTCAAAGAAACCTATCAATAATGTGTTCTTATATTATTTTCCAAGTTACAAGAGATTTTCTGCCATACTGCAGATTTACTTTAAAGCCACTGTCTGTAGTAGTTTAAAGTAATTTTAAATCATGTCTGACGGATACTTAAATGATCATGCAAAGATTTAGAACAGACTTAGCATCATGTTGGCGTTTTAAAGAGGTTCAAAAGAAGTCTGCTCCATTAAATGATTTACAAGGAGAATAAAAGGTCAAGGAACTTGTTCTTATTCATCCCTCTAGTCTGAAGGTCTATTACACTCTGAAGTCTCAGGCAACTTACAACAAAACCAAAGCAAACTGTACAGCAGCTAATTGCACCTCAAGGCATTTTTTTAAAGGTTACAGCTGGAGCTGGGCAGGAACTGGGAGATCTGATGACATACCCACCCCTCCCCATGCACCACGGGGATCACAGGTGCTGGAGCTGAACTTTGCAAGTTGAGCACCAAACTGTTGAGTTTGTTATTTAAAAACACAGCAACAATAACAAGAAGAAATCTCCTGGGTGAAACAGGAGTCCAAATAAACTTTTTCATCAGTACGTTTTAAATTCTGGGCTAAGACACACCAGTACATTACTGTATATTCTGATAGCATCTAAAACAAGACAGAGAAGCTTATTCAAGGGACTACAAATTACTTGAAGCGTACACTGTGTTCTGACATGTTTTGTAACCTCATGTGAGGAGTTCAGCCCAGATACCACCACTCACTTCTTGGGCAAGATCTTGAGTAATGCTCTAGTGTAGATTATTCTTGTGGGATAGGGAAAGGATCACTTAAAATTGCATTGTCAGTTTGTAGTTTGTGGTATGCAAGGGGCTGTTTATATGTGTGTGTGTCTGTGCGTCTGTTTGCCTACGTGGGGAATTTTGAATCCCTGGGAGTCTTACATTAAGATGACTGCATATGTTTTTTCTAAGCGTCATCATCTTGTGCAGCAGCAGATATGCTGAGATGCCAGAAGCAGTTACCCCAGTTATCAGCTACCCTGACCACCCCTCTCCTAGTCACTGCTAGGTCCACAGCAGGGATGTTTGAGAGGATTGCGTACCCACCCTGAGCCATAGGCATTTCTATCTCCATTCTTTAGCATAGTTGAAATGTTATAGTATGCTACGCTGTAAATACGGCAGCATGGATGCAGCCACGTGGTGTGCTCAGATGTCCTTGCGAAGGAAACAGACCTGCAGAGCAGAGGCAGCAGGAATGCGACAGAGGAAAGCACATGAGCTGTTTTATCAGCCCAGCCAAGACTTGTTTGCCTGACACCCTGAAACTTTTGCTGTGCGAGGTCTGATGACACCATTGCAAACATAAGGCATGACTCATAGGTTTCTGCTACACCACCCCCCAGGTGATAACGTACAGCCACCTCAGAGCTCTTAACTAGGTCCAAGAACTCTCTGAGCTCTTGACTGGGAAGGAGCAGGAAATAGTTACAGCATCCCATCTGTTTCCCCCCCAGCATTGGGATTCAAGATCAATAAACTCAAATGTCCAATTCAATGTTTCTTGCTGGTACCTTTCAGCTGTGTTCAAGTTTGATGTTGCCACGATGGCCCCAAAGGTTCCTGCTACCACTCTTTCAAATCACTTGCCAAACAAGATGAATAGCTGCTTGGACAACCTGCAGAGCCGTGGAAAGATAATCAATGCCTGCCTCATTCTCCAAATGCTTTATGTGCTTTCACAGGTACTCTGAATGTCAATATCCAAACAGGAAACCATTGCCACACGTTGTCATGCCCTTCTGAGCAATTGTTTTGATTTGCAGATGGCTTTTCCTTCCCTTGCTCTTTATGGCAAAGCAAGTCATGTACTTTCAGACTCTGCCCAGATGACATGATGCATCATGTTTCCTGTAGAGCCCTGTGGCTAAATCTAGAGAAAGCAGGCATTAAAAAATAACCAAATTCTGTGGAGGATGTTGATAAATGAAGAGACACCAGCCTTGGTAGGTTAGGTAAGATCACTGGATTTTAGTGGCAGGCAATTAGAAAGAAATGACTGACGGTGAAATTCATCTTGCTTAACTTTAGTCCTCTAAAAGGCATTTGGTATAAACTAGTTATTTGGAATGCAGTCTCAGTTAACGGAGAGACACACTTCTTCAAAACGTGATCCATGCCTTCATCAGGACATGTCTCGGGAAAGATTAACTACCTGTTGAATATACCCATTCTTCCACACTAGCAGCAGCATCTCTGACCAGCTGCCAAACATCTGAAACTTAAAGTGTCCTTCCAGGACCCCTGGCAACTTAGGGAAGAACAATGTAAACATTGATTTAGTGTAATAATCTCTAAAGATCTAGGAGTTTAAGCTTCATTTCCAAGGATGCTTTAGGCAGCAAACTGCATCATGGCCTTGTAAATCAAGGGACTAAAGCTCCTATATGGCTGTTGCCTCTGAAAGTGGGATCCAAGCTCCTAAATTGCTTGATCTTTTGGGAAATCACAGCTGCTTCTGAAAGACTTTGAAATTAATGGCCCTTGCACTACACTGCAGCAGCTTCAAACAATTTGTTGAACAAACTGATAATTTGGAAAGGTAACTGAAGGATGAGTTTTTGTTTTAACTTGAACTCCAACAAGGAAAAAAATTTCCTGACCAAAACACTTTCATAATTTCCAAATAAATCTCTCGGTAGGGAATATCAAGTTATTCTCTATAATTTCAGTTATTGATAGAAAAAAATGCCTTTTTAAATGGTAGTGCTGCATGTTGTGAAGCACTTTCTCCCTCTTGTAACCTGTGGAAGTTCATTCCTCCACAAGAGCCCTTTTCTCTGAAGTATTAATTTTTGAGCTGTGCAAGTCTGTATACCAGTCTGTGAAGTTGGACCCAGAATAAGGTTTGTGCAGACCATTTCAGGAGCCTTCTGCCTCTAAAGGCGTGGTGGGAATGAAGGTTTAGACAGAGGCTGCACCTAAGCTTAATATTATACTTTGTGAATAAGGCTAATATATACTATAGTTACATAAGTCCAATAAGAAAGGTTCAAGAGCACTTGATTACTAGGAGCTGCCTCCAGGTTTATGGCTCTCAAGGTTTGCCAGGGTGTTTGTGGTTTGTGTTTTAATTTAACAGCACTGAACAGTAAGTGCTTTCAGTAACGGCTTACTGAGAAATCACATCTAGAGTGTTGCACAAGAGTTAAATGTCACACATCTTTCTGTACTTACAGAATTAAAATCCTGAAAATTATTTCAGAAAGAGCAATGTCAGGAATTTCAAGTCCTGCAGTCAGAGACTAAAAATAATGGGAAAAAAATGTAGAAAAATAAAAAAAAAAAAAAGGAAAAGATAAATAATGATCATGCTGGCATATCCAGATCAGATGAACCTGAATAGGGATATAATTAGAAATCATACATAATTTCAAATACGAATGGAAATGTGTCATGGTTTAATCCCAGCCAGCAACTAAGCACCACACAGCCACTTGTTCACTTCCCAGCAGTGGGATAGGGGAGAGAACAGGAAGACTAAAAGTGACAAAACTCAGGTTGAGGTAAAGTAAAAGCTGCACATACTAGCAAAGCAAAGCAAGGAATTCATTCACCACTTTCCACGGGCAGGCAGGTGTTCAGCCATCTCCAGGAAAGCAGGGCTCCATTGTGCGTAACGTTTACTTGGGAGGACAAATGCCATCACTCCAAATATCCCCCCTTCCTTCTTCTTCCTCCAGCTTTTATTGCTGAGCATGACATCATATGGTGTGGGATGTCCCTTTGGTCAGCTGGGGTGAGCTGTCCCTCCACCCCACTGGTGGGGTGAGAAGCAGAAAAGGCCTTGACTTTGTGTAAACACTGCTCAGCGATAATGAAAACATCCCTGTACTTTCAACACTGTCTTCAAATCCAAAACATAGTCCCACACTGGCTATGAAAACATTAGCTTTATCCCAGTCAAAACCATCACAAAATGGAAAGAGGTCAGGATAAAAGTAGAAAACAGAGTAAGAGCAATTGCATTGTCACATGCTCTACCTACAATGCACTATATGGCCAACAGACTAAGGACCCAGGAAAATAGAAGTGCTCAATTGCATTGACGTATGTAATCAAGAATCTGTGGATACACTATATCCTCACATTACTAAACCACACTAGTCACCAATTCATGCAGCTGCTAGATTTTGGGAGATGAAATAGGTCATAAGGGATTAGGAATAAGGGACAAAGCATTTGTATGTGAAACCATGGAGAACGTACACATTCAAGGCAACAGATATGAGCAAACTTAGTAAATAAACTCTCATACAAATGTAGAGAAAATATAATTCTCCAAGTAGCAAAGATCAAAAGTTTGCAAGGAAAGATAAGAACAAGCATGTGCAAAATACAAATATGCACCAGGAAATTAAAAGTATAGGAAGACTTTTGGAGAATAAATTTCTAATAGTTAATGCTTAATATATTGAGCCATTTGCAATAACTATGGCTAGAGAAATCATTATGCCAAAGTTTGCAGACCAAAAAGCCAAGTGAAAATGTACCATAGCAAGGAAGTGAGCAGTGACTCACAGGAATAGCTTCAAAATAATGTAATACTAATTAAAGCTAAATGGCTGGTAAGACCAGGTTGGCACTAGGTATAAAGGCAAAGCAACAGCATCCACACAAAAGCAAACAATGACAAACATTCAGTGTAGGTTACAGTATCTTAGTGAACACACAAAGCTTCAAAAAAGCAGCATCAAATTAAATGATATGACAACATGTTCGTTACAGTGCTAAAATGAGCTCAGTCAGAGCACACAGGAAAAGTATGCAGGATTAGACAGTGCAAACAACTCAGAAATCATGGCTTTCACCTAAAACAAATACATTCATGTGTTCATTGATACTAAACGTGGATGAATTGTTCACACCATAAACAATGAGATTCATCCATCCGGGCCAGCAGGCTGTGAGGAACCATGTGGCACCAGGGCACTGCTGCTGTCACATGATCTCATTTGGAAATCCAGGCCAGGCCAGACACATCTGAGGAAAGCAAGCTATTTATGAAGTTGCGACTTAGCTATATGTGAGAATACAAGGCTTTAGGGTAGAATAGTGAACTTCAGAAGAAGAAATGATACATGCACTGTCTTGCATCTCTCTTTACGCCCACCATGCCTGAACATCACCACCCCTTCTAAAAGGTATTAAGGAAGTTTAATCTTAGTTTTCCTTTTCCTTGTAGCCTTTTAATTCATACCGATAACATGGCAAAACACATGACTCTTCCTGTTCTCCCAAAGTCATTATGTTTGAGAGACAATAAAACAGTAAGAACAGGCCAGCACGAACAAAATCTGTGGTTTATGGATCTAAGTGAAAGTTCATCTTTAAAAAGGCCACATCATTAACTTTTTTTTTTTTTTTTTCCCCTCCATTTGTTTCTCTTCGCAGCAGTGCTGAACACTGCAGGCTGAAATTACTTCAGAGGCAGATGAAGTGACCAGTTGAGCTGGCCACAGCAGTGGGTCAGTGCCAGTGTCACAAGTTGTATGGTTTGGATGGCTGTATTTTTAAAGCCATTGAAATATGAAATATAACTTACTGGGATATTCCTTTTAAAAATAATTTAAAAAGCCCTTCTCAAATATTGTATGATAGAAGAGGAAGAGGAAAAATGACTGGTGTACCCAAAGAGTCAAGGAGAAGTCTCTAGATGGTACCTGGTGGTAGTGGCACCTACAATTATACAAGACATAAGATTATTTTCCTTAGCTATTGATCTGCCTTTACTTTCCATCTTTAGAATCCTGAAGTATTTCCTTGTTGGATCTGGTTATTTTTTAAACTGTTCATGCTCCTACATTTCATGGTGCAAGAGCCTTTAGATGTTGCCTGAATTCTGACTCTTGTAAAATTTTCTAGGTCCTGTGCAATAACAAGCAAACAAACAAATCCATGTTTTGAATAGATTCCCTTTGCAAAACACAGCAACGTGAAATTTAAGATGTTAGCTTTGGCCAGACTCAATCCTGGAGTAAATTTGTATGTTTAGCAATTGAGCTGCTCTCAGGATCGTTCAATCTACTAATGCCACACCTAACCGACCTGGGTACAATGTTCCTGAACACTTAGATGTCATTTCTGTGCATTTTCCACTACTTGTACTTTCACAAACCATTGCGGAAGCCAGGTGAAACATTATTTTGAATGAATGAAAATCCTGATGTAAGGGACTATCACACTGCATGTTGCCACAAAGGTAGTCCAGAGTGTACCTACCTACTAACAGCTCCCTGCAGCTCCCCAAGCCACAGGCAGAGGTAGGAGAACTTTTAGTGTTTTCATTGTCTTCTTCCATCCCAGGTTCACCACAAGTATCTTCACTTATATTTTTTTCCCCAACCCAAAGCATCTTGGATGAAAATCTACTCCATATTATTGCTCTGCAGATGTAAAGAGTTAATGCTTTTCCCTCCAGGGTATGTGTCCTTGCAATGTAACTTCTTAAAGTGGAACAAGTGGTGGTTACCGAAAATTATAGGAAGATGCTAAGAATATTTCCAGATTCTTTATTCTAAATTGTCCCATGGATAAAACTCTGCTTGTAAGTGAAAAGATTCACTTAGGAAAAGCATTTAATAATCATTTGGGTAATGGTAACATGCTATCTAGCTGACTTAAAAAGCCTCATTTATGACCATAAAGAAAGAATAACATAAATGCCCATGTGCACAGTTATTTTAACCAAAATGTCTCTATAATGAAACCCACTTAGAGAAGTGAAATACAGTGATGGGAATGAAAGTTTCAAATCTCATTGCAAGCAAAAGGCCTAAAAATTTCAATTCAAGGTAAAGTGAACTTTCCTTCAGTCATGGCTAGATAAATTGCGTGTTTATCACCTATCTAGTGATACCACTGTCCTGAGAGGTAGTACAGAATAATGTCCTACCAAATGTAAAAACAATCTGCTGATTACAAACAAGAAAGTTTAGGGGAACATCATTTCCTCACAAACATGAGATCAGGAAATCCAAATTTCCCATTGTATCCTAACAAAGAAAAAAATGGCTATTACAGCCCCAGGAAAGTAGTATGTTTTATTAGAACGCTTTACACAGGCTATATTTCTGTCTTCTGCTTAAAACATTTTTTTCACTTAGGAGATGGATTGAGCAGTTCTGGTTTGAGTCACACTCTTTTCTCTCTTTCTTTTCCATGGAACAATTTATTCACTGTTACCATGGAAATGATTTCATCGTTCCAATAGTAGGATTCCAGCCCTGCAGTCTTGGTTTTGTCAATATAGTGTCCAGCCTCTAACATCCCTCCTTTATTAATGTCACTCTGATGAGACAATTTACCTATATCAAGAAAAAAAAAATCTTTGAGACGGTTTCTTAAAGGGTGTTTTTTTTGTCTCTTCCTGGCCATTAAGTTTGAATACTAAAGGTCTCATTCCATTTCTTAACCTATATGGATGTGATGTGGAAACATAACGCTACTCCCTTCTCTGTCCTGTTTGGCAGAAACCACTGTGTGACTTGTCCCCTATTCTGAAAGGGCACAAATGGGCATAAAAGGACATAACTCACCAAAAGAAGTAGGCGGCTTTGGCACAGTCCCTTGCCTCGTTTAACATGGCAATCAATATGGCATGGAGAGGAGCAAGCTGCAACCAAGTACATTTGTAGCAGCATGATATAAAGCAAATCTCCTCCATAAATGACCTGTGTTTTGTGTCATAATCTCATTTTACAACCCAAATTATGACTGGACTGGTCTTTGGTTGCCACTGGTTCATTCAGTCTACAGTGTTGTCAGTACTTTAAGGACTATTAAACATGCAAGTCTAGAAAAATTTGTGACATTTGCTTGGAATCACTGGATCAACAATGTTCCTGTGGTGGAAAAATTTAATTCACTAAAGCCTCAAATACCTGATAACACTTGAAGTGATGGGTGTTAATTACAAATTCAACAGTATCTGAGTGAACCTCCATTTTTTGTCATTTCTGTTTTCTTCCAGTGTTAGAAACATGACACTAACAGCTTTTGAAGTGTAACAGGTCATACAAAATTTAACTTTATTATATATTTCTTCCTCTTTTATGTGAGAGTAAGCCTAAGAAGATATTTTAAACTAAACAATGTATTCTACAAAGCTCCTAGTAACCTTGTCCAACCTTTCAGAATATATCAGTTTACTTACAGAGGGAATATTAGAATTACTATTTTAATTTTGAAGACTCTGCTATATTCCTAGGAAAGTGGTGGAAGGGCAGCAATCAAGTACAGAATGAAACAAGCTAATTTATTCCATATTTAAAAGTGCATCAAGGTTTCTGAGTCTGAAGCTACCATGAAAAAAAGGAAAATGAAAAAGTAAAAAGAAAGGAAAAGGTAAAAAGAAAGGAAAAGGAAGGGGTATTTCTGAGATTAGCGTACCCTTTTCTACCTGGCCAGATTTAAGATGTAAAGTCTCAGTGCAAATTTTTGGTGCTTCTCTTTCTTAGAGGAGAAGGAAGGCCCTGGGAGAGTGAGACAGGGGTCTAGTGAGGATTATTTTCATGAACTTTTAGTGAACCCACTGCCCTTACGTTTCTGAAGATCAGTGGGGTGCCACCAGCTTCTGAGCTGATCTAAGACCTCGCTATCCCTGGGGTACGTGAGGGTCTCTTACGTGCTCTGCTCTTCCTCTCTCACTCCCTTGTCCTCCACTCCAGGTTTGCATCACTTCTGATATTTGTGGGACTCTTCATAGACCTGATTCAAGTCTGTTACCCCAACCATTTTTTTCTGCAGGTCACATTTGTGCTGTGCTAGTGTGGAGAGTGGGCTCAGGGAAGAGTCGCATGCACCAGGGGGAGAGCAGGAGCATGCAGCCGGGGGGAGAGGAGGAACAACTCCTTCCCCAGCAGTGAGATGTAGGTCTCATGCAACTTCACCATCTGAGGCCATGAACTGAAGCGGCCATAAGCCAAACACCTCTGCTTCCCGAGGCTGCCTTCCCCACCACAGCCACCTCCGGCCCAGACACAGGAGGTGAAGGAAAGTGCTGGCAGATGACATATGCTTGCACATGACATAATTTCACACCAGTTGAATACATGTCCTGCAATCACACTGAACACTCATGTTTTCCAAGGTCTTTTTTAAAAAGACTTTCTACTTATTTGATCTTTTCTTCTTTAAAAGATTGTCAAGATGACATGTCAGCAATTTACTGTGGAAATTAGAAGGGAACCAGAAAAAAATGAGATTCTTAACAGAGAATACTGCCAGTACCTATGTGTATTTAACTCATGTCTGACTACAAAATTGTGCACCATGGTGCTAGATCTGTAGCTCAGCTGATGCAGCCAAAGGTTGAGAACTCCCAAGTACAAGACACTGAGGTTTCAGGGAGGTGAGCTGAGAAATAACCCACTACTAATGAATGCTTTTCTCCAAAAGGAAGAGGATGAAACAAGTGCTGGTCTGATTCTATTTCTTACGGCAATAACTGGAGTCTTGTCAGATACTTAGTCACAGAGTAGAATCACAGAATAATTCAAGTGCAAAGGGACCTCTGGAAATCATCTTGTCCAATGCCTTGCTCAAAGCAGGGCCTACTTCAAAGATGCAATAAGTTGGTGAGGACCTTGTCCAGTCAAATTCTGAAGGTGTTTTTTTATCTAAAACCTTCCTTTTTTTAGGAGATTGTTTCAGGTTTTTCCACATACCCTTCTGTTAGTTCTGATTTTAATACAGGATTCACATCATTAATAACACAAAATAACAGTAGTCTTTGAAACTTCAAAACAGTATTACTCTTCAAAACTTCAAAACATAAGAAAAAGCATTAATTTATAGTTTTACTAGATCTGAAGGTGTGAACAGCCTTTCATGCAATCATGATTCAGTTCACTGTTACAAGACTACAACCTGACCCCTCTCACAATCCCAGCAAGTCCTCACTTTCCCAAGCACCTCTTACTAGCCAGCACCAGAGATGAAAGGCGGGGTGAGACAGACCTCCAGCCTAACCTTGTACAGCAGTTTGATGTCTGTACCACTCTAGAAGACAAGTATCGCACATTTGTGATCCTCAGTTTGCTCAGCTGATTTTAAGCCTGCTGAAGGCTGATTCAGTTGTTCTTAGCTGCTTTATGTTCAAAATCAGTCACATTCCTGACAGTCACTAGCACTGTAATCACCTCCATACCTTTGAGAATCAGCATGAGTGGACTGGCTGCAGGTCTACTGCCTATCTGCCTTTTATCTGGCTCCCTGTTGGCTCTATCTCTTGGTATGAGTTTGAGCTACACAACATGAGCTTCGAGAAAGCAGTATAGCCAAGCAAGGAAGCTGGGACTCCATTCTTTCACAGCTGTATGCTGCAAGCAAACAACCCACATTTGTGAACCTCTCTATTTATTGCAGAGTAAGTAAAGATACTTCACCCTCCTCCCAGAGCTCTGTCTTGTGAGCGGTTTTGTCTCTCCTGGAACAGGTAAGGGTCAGACACGGGTGTAGCACAAGGTTTTGCATTTAATTTTTCTTTTCCCAGCCTCACAGCTTTTTCGTATTTCCCTGATGCTCTTTTGGGAGAAAATAGACCTGTCATTCCTGGGGCTGTATCCCTACCTCTCCACTGCTGTTGGCAGACTTGCCAGGGGAAAGACATACTCTAACCCTCCTTTCAGCTGAAACAGGGTTTTGCTGTGTTTCATAAAACAGATGAAAAGTCAGACAGAACACTCTCAGACCAGCTGATGGAGAGTAGAAACAGCATACATACATACACACAAGTAATCAGAGCCGTGCAAGAGTTGTGATTTCCTCACAATTTGCTATGCTTCAGCTGTGACTCCTTCGCAAAACACCAGCCCCAGCCACTGTACTTGTGGAGAATAACAAATTAATTTCTCCCTTTGATATTCACCAGCAGATTTTAAGAGTCTGTTTGGGAGCTGGTGAGGAGTGATTTAAAGTCCAATCTGATTTTTGTTTGTTTGTTTGCAAGGATTGCATGTCTGACAGCAAAATTTGAGATTTCTCTTTAAAGCATAATAAACTTCAAACATTTTGATGAAAATGTTCTGCCCTGTCTTTGACTGTGCTTAAAACAGAAGTCTCGTGCTTCTCCTCCAACTTGAGGCAGTAATGTGGAGCAAAGTAGTCTGATCAGCTGTAGTGACATTACTTCATTTTCAGCCACATCTCAAAGCTGACTCAACACTCCTCTAAGTTTCTGGCCCATCTTCTTCAGCCTTCTGGTGTGTTTTGTTCAAAACTCAACTGCTGGATGAAGTACATCCACCTTTTGTTAAAAATCCTCTCATTGCCCATCTTTCTGAACACAGAGGCTTTAAAGTTTCTTGTTAGAGCAGCCTCTACAGGGAGGATACATTACCTCATTGATTGATTAAAATTAGCAAGACAGAGCTCATGAGTGTGAATGAATGTGTCCTTTTAATATTTTGGGGCTCTCTGTACATGGCATGTCATAATATTACATTAAATTTTCAGATGTCTTGTTGCCTTCTATGGCAAAAAATAGATAGTGAGAGAAGAGGGAAAACCATCAAAGATAAGAAATGTCTGGACAAAAAGACTATCTGTTCCAAGATGCTGTACATTTCAACTATGTCATTCCCTTTTTATTCAGGCGACTGGTGGAACACATTGTGGTGGAGTGCTGAGTTCTGGCTTGACTGCCTCTGCTGGTGGCAACAACCAGGAGATGACCAATGGAGTTGATAGCTCTAATGGGAATAAAGGTTGCATTTTCAGATGTTCAAAACTTTTTAGAATTTTAATGGTTAGGGAGGAAGTATTTCACTGTCTTTTGGTTTCTGGATGACCTTTTTCTTCTTCTAAGTTTCACCTAACATATTCTAGCTGTTTCAGATGGAGAAGATTCCTGTTTGGCTCCTAATGATCCACAGAAATCAAAACTGGGAGAAGTGGCTGATACACCAGTTCAATGTGTTGCCATTTAGAGAGACCTGGACAGGATGAAGAAAAGGGCTGACTGGAACCTTGGGAAGTTCACTAAAAGTCAATGCAAAGTCCTGCATGTGGGGAGGACTAACCCCAGGCACCAGCCCAGGCTGAGGGCTGACTGGATGGGAAACAGCTCTGCAAAGAAGGACCTGGGAACCCTGGTGGACAACAAGCTGACCATGAGACAGCAACATGCTCCTGCCAGAAGATGGCCAATAGCATCCTGGGTTGCTTTAGAAAGTGAGTTACCAGCAGGTGCAGGGACGTGATCCTTCTTCTCCGTTCAGCACTGGTGAGACTCATCTGGAGTGCCAGGTTTGTTCCTGGGCTCCCCAATACAAGCGAGACATAGACTTACTGAAAGGAGTCCAAAGAATGGCCACTAAAATGATTAAGGGGGTAACTTGCATACAGGGAGAGACTGAGAAAACTGGGGCTAGAAAGCCTGGAAGAGAGGAGGCTTGAGGTAGATCTTATCTCTGTGTATACATATGTGAATGGAGGTAATGAAGAAGAGGGAGCAAGACTCTTCTCACTAGTGCCCACTGACAGCACGAGAGACCAATGGACACAAAACTGAAACATGAAACTCCATTTGGATACATGAAAACACTTTACTGTGAGAAATGCTGTTGATCCTTGATTCATGAAGACAGTAAAAATCCAGCTGGATATAGTTCTAGACAAGCTGCTCCTCCTGATCCTGCTTGAGCTGGGAGTTTAAACTAGATGATCTTTAGAGGCCTCTTCCAACCCCACTAAGTCTGTGATACTGTGAATGAAGAAATCTTGCCACTTCTTAACATATCATTTCTAGCTTTGGAGCGGGAATTTTAAACGTCTTTATAGAAGGACTCTTCTGCTGTCAGCTGTCTTCTTGTTTTCACGAGAAACTCTCTAAATTCACAACACGTTGAAGTTACCAGGGATCAATAGAGCCTGCCTGGAATTTGATTAATAGGCAAATCCTGCAGGCACCTCCTGTAAGGAGCACACGCCATCTCTGGGCTGCAAGCACAGAATACAACTTAGCCTACATGTGCTGCTTTGGGCACTGTGATACAAAGCTCAGACACAGTGAACAGGGCTTCTTCGGGCCTCCAGGGCTCTAATTGCTGGTGCCCCAGATGGGAAGAAGTGGAAGAAGCCTAACTTGATTATAGCAGTGAGATATTCCTCACAGGGAAAAGATTGCAAGAGACAGAGAATGAAATGGAAAAACTAAGAGGAATGAGTAACAAGGTTGTAGCCTAGGGGGATTTCAGAGGCATGGGAAAGACTGCACTCAGAAGCAGATGTAGAGGGAAATCAAGGCTCAATGTCACAGAAAACCTGAGGCACAACGTTCTGTGAGCTTAATGTGATTTACCAACTAATTAACACACTATTTTGAAGCTAATGCACATCTTCCTCCTCCCACCCCTCCCCAAGATGAATACATGTGAATTCTTCCCATCAGGCTCATCAGATGAACCCTCTTAAGATGCTTTGAAAAACCCAATCTTAATATATAAAGTGCTATAGGATCTTTTGAGATAAAATTCTCTAGTGTCCCATTCATGTCCTCTTCCTTACTTTGCGGAAGTACTTAGTCTTTACATGATATTCATCCCTGATTACAGGGTGCAAGACTGTTTTTTCTGTCTAAAGAACTAGTTATGAAAGAAGACTAGGTTTGGGTTTGCTGCTTTTATGCACAGCAAACATGTAATTTTGTTACCAGTAGCAACAACCAGCTCAGAAAATGATTAGGCTTTTAAATGACTGGGTTTTGTGAAAAAAAAGCATAAACAGGAAGGTGTGGACTGTTTCTGGGGTTATAGAGACTGCACTAGAAGGAATTCAGGGAAGAGACAGAGTGATGAGACTCCTACACCAGTTTCCGTGTGGATGCTGCTAAGTCAGAGGAATTCCTCCAAATCTATGAAATTTGCAAGATTTTAATTAAGTGTAAAATTTGGCCCTTGCTGTTTTTCAGGGCTAGAGTTGGATTTTATCAAACTAACTGACAACACTTTTGCAATTTTGAAAGGTTAATTATATTGTTGAGCAATATTTTAATTTATTCTAATTTGTCTCATCTGGATTCGTTCATCTCATAGTTTTGCATATCTTTACATTCATTACAGTCCATTAAGGTAAAACCTTTTAACAAATACTCATTTGTGGCCACTTTTACCACTTTCCGCTTGAACCTCATTCTTTTCCAAATGTCAAAGTCTTTAGAAATCTTGTCATGAAAGGTCACCTTTCTGTGAAAATCATATTCAACATTTCAGCTCTGGCATGGAATGACAATTCATACAGAAGTCTTATCCCTTTCAAGAGGAACCTCAGGGAGAACCTGAAGTTCTTTATTTCTTAAATTTACAGTTTTTCCATTAATCTTTAGCCTCCCACAAAAGCTAATGTGTCTACTGACCATAGTTTTTATCTGAGATTGTTTGACATGACCAAATAACAGCCCAGAAAGAATGTAAATGCATTTATTGTGATTTCATGGAGCACCCTGCTCTTGCTCTGTGCAGAGCAGACCCACCAGTCTCATCAGTGCTCATTAAGACTCAGGATAATGAAGAGTGTACATGAAGGCTGAAGATGTCATTGCCCTAAGGGCCTTCTAAGTTTAGAAAAATAGCCAACAGCAACAGGTTACAGCAAACAGATACATGGACGCTAGGAAATAAATAGCTTTTAAAACTCAGCAAAAAAAGCCGTGGAAGTAATATGTTTGTATTTTTATTATAGGCACCATAACAAATATGAGATTGTGCATTCACCTGCGGCTTAAATGACTATTTAGGGGATCTGATGATGATGACTGTCAAGTGATCAAGACATTTTTTAAAGTCCAGGTAAAATTGGAATAGGAATGTTTATTGAGTTAGCTGATCTTTCCCAAATAAGCATGTGAAAATCATATCAAACAAAATGGCACTTACTATTGCATAGTGCCTTATGCTATTCTCAGCTCTGTAGACTTTCACACACGTTTTTAAGAGTCTCAGTAGTGTTACTTTTCTGCTTTATTCTTGCATTGTCCTTGTGGCCCTACACCTGGAAACCCCAATAGTGTTGTCAGGACAAGTTCTCATGGGAAACAACTACCACTTTGTCCTTGTTTTCCTTTCTCCTCACCTCTTGTTTTGTAGACTTTAGTTCATATTGGAGTAAGCTAGATGTATTGAATAACAAAGCAGTAATTTAAACATTCAATCAATATTACCCAATCATTTATTTGCACAGAAGTTTATCGAGTAGCCAATGTGCAAATTTGCACCTCATTAGTATACTCCAATCAGTGATAATAGTGCCATACGTGGAAACAATAGGGATTATGAGTGTTTCACAGCAAAATGTATACAGTGCTAGGGAAAAACACGAGGAAAAACCATCATTATCCTTGTCATCTTCATACTTACTACCTGCTGCACAGGACAGCCCAGCCACTGCCTCCCCAGAGGAGGACGGTCACCTGGGACTAATTCTCTACTCTTCCTGACTGGGCACAGGGAAGAAATTTCCCTCTTCCCTTCTCTCATTCTCTTCCTCCCCCTCTTCTCATCCCTTACATTTTTATTTTTCTCCAGAAGTAACTTGAACTGTTAGAGTGGACATATGTCATCAGCTATGGACACCACTAATAAGTGTCTCTACAATGTGATCCTATCTCACTATCCTTTGTGCAACATCACCACTGTCGGAGCTTTACTGTGTGCCTTTAGAAATTCTGGGCCTGATGTGAGTTTTTAGTATCTTCTGCACTTTGATGTAACGGCTGATTATCTGATTGAAGTGCCTATAATATACACTCTGTTATCATACCCTCTATATTTGAACTGACCAAATCAATTTCCATCGTTTCTATCTGATTTGCAGTGATCCATTAAAATCCTCCCTCTTCAATATCTCGTTGAAAATAGCCTTACTCTCACTTTTGGAAGATGCTGCCAATATCTTCACAGCATCAAAGTATGACAGTTGCAATTTATTTATCAGTGCATTAGGTTTTAACCACAGCATGCCCTCTCATCACCCAAGAAAAAATTGCAGACTAGAGTCTTATATCTATATCATTTCTATGAATATTATATATAACTGAATTTAGTCCATCACTTGATATTATTCTGTCACATGAACATCAAAGCAAAGGAGCTCTAAAGCAGACAAGAAGAAGAAAAATTATAGTCATAAGGCAAACAGTTCCAAGAGAGACAGAGAACCACAGGTAGAACATTCATTGGAAAGCTTTTTTTACCAGGTACTAGGGACAGGAATATGCCTTGTCAAGACCTAATACAAAAAGACTATTAAAGAGCTAATAGATATCAGAAGGGCAGATGGGAGAATTAGCATATAGGCCTGTTTGGGAAGGAAAGACTGACTGAGATGTAGGCTGTAAAGGATGGCCTAGACAGCTGAATCAGTCCTCACCTCGAGTTTAAGAAGTTTTCAGCACAGAACTCAGGATATGGGACTTACGCTACCCTATTTCACACTGTTACATACTTTTGACTGAGCAAAGGAGAATTGTTTGAAGAAACTGTCTTGAATTGCTTCTCATGACTGAAAACAAAGATAATCCATCTCTTTTTTGTCAGTTGTAAAATCATGGGATTCTGCCTTCAGACAGGTGAAAGAAGTGAAGCCCATTGCTGGGGAGACGCCCATGACATGTGAGATGCAGTTCACAGTTTCCTGGAACATCTTACTCAGAAAAATGTTTGATAAACTAGGTAGGCATGTTTTTATTGTAGCAACCCAGGACATGTCATGGAATTACCACAGTTACTGAGCTACTCTTATTGCCATGTTCATCCTCATCAAACCTATAGGAGGTATGGCTATAGGTTTATTTGTCCTTTTTTTCTATTGGAAAAAAAATATGTATGAACTTACAGAAGGATTTTAAAATTCTGAGATTCATTCTTTTAAATCCAAATTCAGACAATGACATTATAGAGTTTTGCTTTGTATTATCTTCATTTTCAGATGTTCTTTTTGTTTATGCTAGTCTTTTAAGTAAGCCATAAGAAAAAAGAAGAGAACAATCTCAGACTTTCAAGGCAAGCAGCTTTTATGAGGAAAAAAACACCTGTAAATATTTTGTGTTCCTCTAACAACCGTTTAGTTTATCCATTTGAATTTTTTTGAACTATTAAATTATTTTAAGCCTGCTTCATTTTACAGTGTGTTGCTGACGACGCGTTGAAATTATATCAAGGTCATTGTTTGTGACTGACGTTATCACTGTCTTTGGTTCATTATATTTTTTGTGAGCAGGAAATCCTGATGCTGCCAAGTCAAGTGCCTACTGAATTTCTAGACACTTATGCTGCCATCCTCCTTAGGCAAAAAATAAATTGTTCTTTCACTGTTGCATAATCTGATTGACATACCTACATTGAATGGACTCCTTTTTACCAAGACAATGAATCCCATCTCTCTTGTCATATTTCATAAATTCCACACAGTTGCATTATAGCAATCTGTAAGCATTGTGAAATTATGAATATGGCAAAAGGCAGCCATGGTTGGCCACTCTTTATAATGAAGGATGGAGTTTAAATTAATTCTGATTATTGTGATGTATTTCCATGCTGGCATAAAAACTGTCACAATCTCTTTCTGCCTTTTTAATGGACACACTCTGAAATAGATATTCCAATGAAGCAATTTCCTTTCTCCTAATTTAAAACTTTTTTTTTATAAAGCTGTGATACATATTTCAAATTATGCTACCTAAGAAAAAGGATGCACAACCTCTTTTTAATTATTATTTAACATTGAACAAGAACAGTTCTTTTCCTCACTTTTAATGGTCCAATAAGAGGAAGAGTTTTGTGTTTCAAGCACTTTTAGGAGAATCAAGTGGTCAAGTTTGAAGTTTTGGTTCTCTTCCAGGTATTCCTGAGTGGAGATAAATATGGCAGCCTGTCGTTTGAAATCCACTGCTCTGAGTTAGATGCCTCAGCTCCTGAAGCATTTTATAGTATAAGTTAGGTGTAAGGATCTGTATAAAATCAGTACCTGGAATAAAGAGTTGCCAAAGATGAATGAATATTATGGTAGGATTTTTTCCATTATACAAGGCTGAGTGGTTGGAATTTAGACACTAAGTGAAACCAGATCTCAGTGATTACTGGACATCACTTGGTTTTCAATGTAAAAATAAATGGGAGCAAGGAAAAGCCCCACCAGAACTGTAACTCTCTCAAGGGAGGATAACATGGGAATGTTAAAAGAGCATTTAATTCTGACTCACAAACAATCAGTTCCAGAACATGAAGCAAAGTCAGAAAGATGTCTTTTTTTCTACCAATCTGTGATTCCTCATTATCTCAGGAAGGGTTGACTATAAATCTCTATAACAGACACTGAAGACACCTGAGCTCCACCTAAAGAAGAAATATATGAGAGGGACACATTTGCAAAGACTTCAAAAAGAAGGTGAAAACACACAAAGCTTCTAACTGGGCAGACTGAAGAATTTAATTAGCTATTTTGGAGAACTATTTGAGCTACTTGACTTTTTCAGAAGAGGCCAGACCAGTTCAATGTGAGACCAAGAAGCCAGAAGGAATACGGAGGACCTCAAAATAGTGATTAACCTTGACACAGTGGTTATAGAATGATTACAGAAAATTACCCTCCCCAGACAGTATCTTTTCCACAACTTAGCTGCTGGAAAGCACTTTCTCAGCAAGGCATCAATGCATTGCTAGGAACACAGTAGAAACACACTGCTGGGGATGAGGGAGTAGACATGCCTAAGGAACTTGGAGTTGGATGGTAAGGGATCTGTGGTGTGATTGACAAAGCCAGTGTCTGCATTATCAAGTAGCATGGCCCGACATATATGGATCTGTTGAGGGAAAGACTTCGTATGAACAACCCTGTGTCTACACTGCATGGGTTTCAGGATGTCTCTAACTTGTTTCCCTGGAGTGGACACCCACTAGCAGCTGTAATGAAATAGATGCACACCTAGAGTTTATCTTCCATTCTGGCTTTATCCAGAAGGAATCCAGTTTCTGTCTTCCATGAATGCTCTGTGAAGTAAAACATGGAAAGTAGAAGAGGGAATTCATTTAAAATACGCAGTCCTGATCTGAACTAAAATGCTAGTATAGACACACCTAGGGTTCATCTGCGCACAGGTAGATAAGAGATTGTCAGTGTCTGGGCAGGACTCTGCTCCCAGATCTGCACTGCATGCTTTCTTCTTCAAATCTGTTGGCATGGCATGGAGGAAACTCTCATCAAGAAAAATGCCAGCATCATTTTTCCTTGCTGCCATCGGAAGACAAAATAAACTGTTTGAACTGGACAAGCTCAGAGCAATCATGCAGTTTGGGCACTGCTTTATTTGGAGCCTAGATGTGAGGCTGACTGTCTGGTAGAGCTTGTTCTTCATGTCGGTTGTTAGTGTATGAATTGGTGGTTAGTGTGCAAACTGACACATGGCTCTTCAAAGTCAGAGAAAAATAATTTTTTTCAATAGGCCACTGATTAGATGTGGCTGAGTCAGAAGGGTATGAGTCACCACTCAAATAACAAGTGTAAATTTAGTGCCTAGGGGAAGGGAGGAGGCTTTTAAAACCAAACACACTGGAACTAAAGAAATCGAAGCCAGGTCTCCGCCACAGGATTTTGCTGGCATACTTGTATTGTCTAGAGGTGTAAGAAAATCACCCACAGAGTTGACACTGGTCTATTGGCAAAATCCATGGTGAAGACACAGGGAGGCTTAAAGAAGAGTGTCTGTCAGAAAACTGCTGCTGTACAGGGAAAGGATATAGCTATACTGACAAAAAGAAAATGCCTTTGGGTAATGTGTAATGCTCCTGTCTCAATAGGCATCTTAGAAAGCGGGAGTCCCCCCTATGTTTCGTTTCAAGGTCCTGAATGGATTTAGGCATGACCTAGCTCTCAGCTACACAGTGTAAGCATTTGAAGACAGTAAGATCTAGGTGCTAGGAAATGTTGTAGCCTCAGAGTATTAGTAAAGGGTGTTGTTCAAACTGATGTTTTTGAGCTGTGTCTCAGTTTTCCCAAAATATTGCTTTAGGTGCCCCCATTCTTTACTGTCATCTCAAGGAAACAGGAGAAAATGGTCTAGATAAAATTATCAAATGGTGTTTTTGCAGCAAAATATTCCAGAGTAAAAATTAGTAGATTACACCAAACTGGCACAGCATTTCAACTGAGATCTAGCAGGGCACTCACCTGAGTTTCAGAGCGACAATGAATGTTTTGATTAATGGGTAGGTTGATAGAACAGAAGCACTTACAAAGTATGTAGACATCAATGCACAAAGCAGACTGTAAACACCACTGATGACAGGATTAGAATTCAGGATAATTACTTGAGACTGGAAAAAAAGGGGTTGGAAAAAATAACATACACACACACACACACACAAAATCAGTAAACAGCAAAGCCCAACTCAGGGAAAGAAAAAAGCAACTGCATAAATATATTTAAAAAAAAAAAAAAAGATTAAAAAAGACAGATGAGTGAAACAGTACCTTGGAGGAAAAGCATTAAAGTCTGTTGTGGACCACAAACTCTATGACAGGACTCCGATGCAATGTTGTTACAAAGCAAGCAAATCGCCATCCCAAATGAACAGGACTGTCATCTGCAGAACTTATGAAGCAATTAATCTTTTTGTCTCCATACAGCTCGAGGCACTAAACTTTATGAGAGATGCAGTCACACTAGGAAGAATAACAGGAATGCTGAGAGACTTTAGAAAATGTGATCTATCCGTCAATGCAGAGGCAATTCTGTTTATTTTTGGAATAAAAAAGAAGTATGGGAGAACATGATAAAAATTCCAGTATTGAAAACATTGTTGAAAGCGTGGTGATACATGACTTTTCATTTCCAGGGAGTGAAAGAAAATAATAATAATTAATTTTCTGTGGGAAAATATATAGTTTAGATATTATGGAATGTGTTTCTAACCGCAAAGATCCATAAACATCAATAAGCTACCTAAGCTGTGGCATCCTCGTTGCTGGAGGTTTTAAAGACCATCTCAGGAAACCTTTGCTGGGGAGATTGTCAGGGTTCTTGGCCCTCCTTAAGAACAGGGACATGGACTAGCTGTCCTGTGAAGGTAACTTCCAATTTTGCTATAAAGAAAATGAACATGGCTCTTCTCGGAGGCAAGCAGCAAAAGCATAAAAAGCAACAGGCATGGATTCCAATGCAAATAATTCCAATTAGATACAAGAAAAGTATTTTCTCCATGTGGGCAGTTCAACACTAGAACAGGTTGCCCGGAGAGGCTGTGACATCTCCAAGTTTGGAAATATTCAAAATTCTGCTGGACAAGGCCCTCACTGCTGTTTTGAGCATGAGGTTGAACAAATGACCTGGGTGTAAAATGTTACTTTTAGTCCAGAGAAGGAAGACTGACAGTTACTTATACAGGCTTTAACGATACATTATCTGCACTCAGTCTAGGATCTTTTCTATAAAATAAAAGATGTTATTTTCCATAATTATCTTCAATCTACATGAACAAAAAAATTCTGTGTCAAAATACCTTTCAACTCCCCACCCATTCCCATAACTTTCTCTTTAGATAACCAAATATTTTTAATCAGAGAAGAATATACAAAAGAGAATTATCAAAAGCTGCATCTAGAAAGCAACTACTGATTTGCCTTTGATCTCTGTCATCAGGTAATTAGCTTTAAAACTGCAATGTCAAAATGGCTGGAGGAAAAAAAAAAGCAGAGAAATTGTTTTTTACTCCCTGTTTTGGCAGGATAGATAGCCCCAGACTTGAACTGAACTTGACTACATAGTTATGAGGTAATTAGAAACGCAGGAACCTCCTTTACTATAACTAAATTCTCTAGTGTGTGGGATTAGCTGTTTCCTTCATAGTTGTTATAAAAGGTTCTTTGGACAGATAACATGCTTTTTTCAATGAAGGATGTCTTTACTGTCTATCAACTAGAATAAAAGTGTTCTTTGTTGAAGTTGCTTTAGACTCATGTGAGGGTAGATGAAGATAGCGTTTGGTCCAGTGCCATTTCAGTCAAAGCATTAGGTTAATTTCAGTTCTGACTACATGCACAGCAGGTCACAGGAGATGGGTAGGTGTGTACGTAGTCAGGTGTGGAAAAAACAAGCTTCCAAATGTACCAGGAGGCCCTCTGCAGACCTCTTACCAGCAAGTTGAGAATGGCAGCAGTCATTTAGGAGGGTTGTCCATTTTCCCTCCACTGGATTTGTAGAGAGCCATTTAATCTTATGTCAGCGTTGCTTTCCAGGAGAGAAAACATACAAAATGAGGCTTGTAAAAGACATGCAGACAACCATGTAGGAGACACTTGAAAACAGACTTCCTACTGTTTTAGGAAAACTGCAGAGCAAGGATGCCTGCATATGCAAAAATAGATGCTTTTATAACCAGTTTGGAAATATCTATTGTGGTCACAGAACAGAGGAACAGGGAAGAAGGTTCATAGAGGCAAGAGGATTTACCTATGACAGTGAGTGGTACTGGAGTTTCAGAACAGAGGAATGACAAGCTAAATTAACTTGGATTTCCACAGTTCTCTGTGGATTACTTGAAGAAGTTAAATAAGTCCTCTTCAGGTGGCCTGTTTCCCAGGAGAACTGCAGGCAGTGGTAAGTGAAAATACTTAGGGAATATCATTGTGTTCTGAGTAAAGGACTGAGATTAAAGCCTAAATCTACCTAGAACCTTCACAGTCTTTGGACACAAACTTGTACACAGATATAGGCTTTGAGCCAATTCTAGGATGTGACTCACAGAGAAAAAAAAAAAAAAAAAAAAAAAAACACCTGCCTATTCAAAATGCAGGGAGCCAATCTAACTGTAATCTTCCTATAGAGTCTCATCCCCTCACACATCTACCCTTATGTCATGGTTTGACCTTGGCTAAATCCCAGGGACCCACCAAGTCACTCTATCACTTCCCCCCCTTTCCCCTTGTTTTCTCAACAGGGCAAAGAGGGGAAAGAGAATAAGATAGACCAGCCTTTGTGGGTAGAACAAAAGCAGTTTTAATATAAGCAAAGTGAAGCAAAGGTCCACACGTGGAAGCAAAAGAAAGAAAACATTTATTCTCTACTTCCCATGCACGGGCTATGTTGGACCTTCTCAGGAGCAGGGCTCCAATATGCGTAGTGGTTGCCTCGGAGGACCAAGGGTGACCCCACCCCCTTCCTCCTTTCTCCCAACTTTATACTGAGCAGACGCCATATGGTCTGGAATATCCCTTTGGTCAGTTCGGGCCAGCTGTCCTGGCTGTGTCCCCTCCCAAGATCTCACCCACCCCGTCCCACTGAGAGGGGAAATGTTGGAAAGAGCCTCGGTGCTGTGTGAGCCCTGCTCAGCAGTAGCCACAACACCAGGGTGCTACCAACACCCTGCCAGCTCCCAGCATAAAACACAGCTCCATGAGGGCTGCTGTAGGGGAAACCAGTTCCAACTCAGCCAGACCCAGTACACCTTGTGTTCCCACTACTTGTATTGTTCTGACCTCAGCATTTGTGAGCCCTTTCCATGAGCCATTTTTACTTAGTCTGGCAGAAAACTAAACCAGAAGAAAACACCTACTCCTGAGTCAGCAAATCCAAGCAATTCACAGAGGTTTCACCTGCTGAGGGTCAGAGCCAGTGCAGCAAAGCAAAATGATAGCACAGGTCCAGGAGAGATGGAGGATGAAAAGAGAGATCTATGTAGGGAGTTGAGTAACTCTCTCAGACACTGAGACAGTAAATCAATTCAGCTGCGTAACAGATTTCAGCCTTACACACCTTCCTTTGAGTGCAGTGGTTCCATAGGTAACTTGTAACACTATACATCCCCATTCTTAAGATGATGTAACAGGTTCAACATTGCATAGATAACCGGTTTGCAAGATTGCCCCTAGAAGGATGGAGTACAGTAGTAGTCTGAATTCCGTCTGTCTTTCAAGTATTGAAGTCAGGATATTTCTGTACTTACTATGGGAACCAAACACACACACATTGAGATGGATACGGAAGCCTCCCAAAGCAGCAGTTCCTTGTCCTGCTTCCTAATGCCAACATAGTAGCACTATTCCACGTTCCAACCTAAAGCACATGAGTCACAGCCAGGATAATGTCAATGAATTAGATGCAGTGGTTTCAGTTCTCACAGCTCTTCTCCAAAGTCAGTCACAACATTATATAGCACTTCACTGTCATAAACAGAAAAAATGATAGGATACTATAAAGCATCATAACTTATCCCAGCAACAGGAGACAAAGACTTGAAAAAGAAACCAAGAAAGGCTATCCTAATGACACCTTCAAAACAGTTCTCAGGTGTTTTGGGAGAATATAGTTGAAAGTCAGAAGAGTCCTGAAGCTAAGGCAACAACAAGATGTGCTGATGGCTTTCCTAAAACTCAAGTGATATCATCAGCCAGATCACTTCTGAAGTTGCCACAAAACCAGCAGACTAAGGAATGAAAGAGATGGAAGTCATTCCTCAGTTAGGGTTGCTTGGACGGTAATCATCTGACCTCCTGAAGCTGTCATGTTGTACTTACATTTAGCTGAGCATTTGGAAAGAAATGCAGATTGCTAGATGAAGTGCTTAAATCCAGTGTTGCAGTGCCCAAAGTGTATGGCTTTAGTATCCGAGCAGGGATCCAGGCTACATGGTTTAAATACACAACCACTCTACACAGCTCATGGAAGGACACCCCTTCCCTGAATAATAATCAAAAAAACCTAGTTCTTGCTTAGCATAATGCCTAAAATAGTCAGTAGGAAACACAAGTCAGTCTGAACTTGACTTTAGGGGAGTGACTGAGGGTTGCACATGCACAAAAATCCCCGAGCCTAGAAACCATATCTACTAGTTCCAGGTTAAGGGAATAAACTAAAGGGATATAAGAGAGCAATGGGGAGCAATACCATTCCCAGAGCAGACTTATTTCAGCCTAACTATGCTTATCTTTGGAGCAGAGCTCAAGGTGATCTGCTGTGAATCCTTTTGCATAGGACTGTTATCACCAACACAAAGGCAAAAGAAAATTATGATGGTCTTTTAAGTCACAGGGCAGCACTAAATAATAATGTCATAGGACGGCACTAAGTAATAACGTCTTTCACATTTCAAGTTGAACCTGTTTTTACCTACATCATTGCAAACAACATACTAAGTAAAAGTGATATAGCCTAGACCTGTGTAATATGAAATAATTGCAATTTAAAACAAAATCCTGACTCCTCCAAACATGAAAATTACTTGGCTGCCAGGGCACTGGTTCCTGTTGTTTCTCGGTTTCCTATTGGCCTATTGCAAAAGGTGTAACTTGTATGTGTAAGTTAGATTTAATATTTGAGGAAGCAGAAAATACTGTGCTCACATGCCAAAATAGATGAAGGATTTCTGCTCAAACAAACACGGACTTGGGAAACAGGAAGCAGAAGAGGTAATTTTTTCAGGACTGGGGGGGTTTATTTCAAGAGTGGGGGGATCGACTCTCTGCTCTTTGTCTTCACAAGTAGCAAATTTAAATCCATGAACTGATGACATTTATAACGAGACTGACTTACTGCACATTAGGCTAAATCTGTAATGACACTGTATCTACTAATACACCTTGTAAGTCAAAACAAAGCAGACCATAAATCCAAGCAGTTTTTACCACCCATAGGGTTAGAGGCTTTTGTCAAGTCCACCTTAGAGCCTGTCTCCTTTAATTGCTCAAAACTGACTGCTAGAGCCTTAGCACAAATATGTCTGGAAATAAACTATATTACATAGCAATTTCAGTTCATGATCGGTAGCCATGGTAACAGCAAGCAATAAGGCTTAAAAAAGGAAATGGCCTTAAAGGGCAAAAATGTGCATCTTGAATCCAGGCGAGTTACTAAGGAGGTTTTGTTTCTTCAGAAGGATTTTTTTTTCTTTTTTTTTTTTTTTTTCTGGGTCAGTTAATTTTTTAGGTTCTATTTTAAGACAACTTCTTCATTTGCGTTATAGAAACTAACACTCATACATTTTTTATTTTCAGTTGCATGCTCATTGAAGTCTTTGTATTTAGCTGTCCATCGTGTGAAGCACTCATATATCGGGGTCCATATTTCTGTGTGGTCAATGATATCAATAAAAAATCCTGAGCTTTTGCTTTTAGCTTGTGATTTGTTGCTATGTGTTTATTTCAGTAATCAGTGCAGGCTTGGTTCCTATTACTTTAAAGTGAAAGAATCTACTGTAAAATAATGTGATTTTGGCAGCATGTTCAATATTTCTCAAATCCAATCGAGCTCCTTCACCTGTTGTACACCCCATAAAGCTAGGCTCAGTTCCATTGCCTGTAATTGTTTTGAAATGTGGGTTTAGTTCTTCAAGTCCTTTCAAAGTCTTCAGATCACCACTTTTATTAGTCCAAATTGATAGTGTGGATTTTTCTCTGTGTGCAACATTGAAAGTCCAAGAATATCAAATGGACAGGCAGCTGCTTTTCAAAGAACTGCATAAATTAACTATAAACAAACACGTCAATCTGTTAGGTCTGTCAGTTTCTGTAATAGGAGACAAATATTAGCTTTCTTAGACAATCACCATACAGAAGCCTAAATATTTGATTAATTTTTTTTTCCCTCTATCTAAAAGCCAGCTACACTGACACAGAAGAATATCATACTGGTCTGACGTGTTTTGCTCTGAAGAAATTCAAGTCTGCTTCTGCTAACAATCCCATAGCTATTTTTCCAAAACTTCTAATCATTTCATTTTCTGTTAGATTTTTTTCCTAGGGATTGACATTGAACTGACTATAGAACAGTTACTGTATGATCATTGGATCCTTTTTTTTCCTCCCTTCACTAAAGACAAGTCCCCAAGGGCATTAATTTTTGAATGGTTCCAAGATGCTTCCTTTCACCAGGTCTTCATGCATCTTAAGATAAAGTCTGTCAGACTCACCTGAGTTGAAAATATTTGACTAATTTACACTATATTTTGTTCTTTCCATATTCCACTCTGAGACCTTACCTCGTTGTTTTTTGCCATAGTTGCATTAGGACACAATTTACCTTTTTGGTGAAGACAGGCTCAAAACCACATACAAATTGCCTTCTTGATCTGCTCTTTATCAGTCACTTTTCCTGTCCATTATTTAGCAGAGAAGTATGGGATTTGGTCTTCCTCTTGTGTCTAATATACTGATTGAAGGCACTGAGGATTTCTTATCACAGAATCACAGAATCAATAAGGTTGGAAAGGACCTTGAAGATCACCTAGTCCAACCGTTAACCATTGACAATTCCCAACTACACCAGGTCCCTCAGCGCTATGTCGACCCAACTCTTAAACACCTCCAGTCATGGGGACTCCACCACGTCCCTGGGCAGCCCATTCCAATGCCTAACAACCCATTCTGTAAAGAAATACTTCCTGACATCTAGTCTAAACCTTCCCTGGTGCAACTTGAGGCCATTCCCTCTTGTCCTATTGCTTGTTACTTGGTTAAAGAGGCTCATCCCCAGCTCTCTGCAACCTCGTTTCAGGGAGCTGTAGAGGGCAATGAGGTCTCCCCTCAGCCTCCTCTTCTCCAGACGAAACACCCCCAGTTCCCTCAGCCGCTCCCCGTACGACCTGTGCTCCAGACCCTGCACCAGCTCCGTTGCCCTTCTCTGGACACGCTCGAGTCATTCAATGTCCTTTTTGTAGTGAGGGGCCCAAAACTGAACACAGGAATCGAGGGGCGGCCTCACCAGTGCTGAGTACAGGGGTCAGATCCCTTCCCTGTCCCTGCTGGCCACGCTATTGCTGACACAAGCCAGGATGCCATTGGCCTTCTTGGCCACCTGGGCACACTGCTGGCTCCTGTTCAGCCGGCTGTCAATCAACACCCCAGGTCCCTCTCTGACTGGCAGCTCTCCAGCCACTCCTCCCCAAGCCTGTAGCACTGCTGGGGGTTGTTGTGGCCCAAGGGCAGCCCCCAGCATTTGCCCTTATTGAAACTCCCCCAGTTGGGCTCAGCCCATGGCTCCAGCCTGTCCAGGTCTCTCTGCAGAGCCTCCCTGCCCTCGAGCAGATCAACACTCCCACCCAACTGGGTGTCATCTGCAAACTGACTGAGGGTGCACTCGATCCCCTCGGCTAGATCATCAGTAAAGATGTTAAACAGGAGTGGCCCCAAAACCCAGCCCTGAGGGACACCACTCGTGACCGGCCGCCAACTGGATTTAACTCCATTCACCACAACTCTTTGGGCCCGGCCATACAGACAGCTTTTTACCCAGCGAAGTGTGCGATCGACCAAACCTTGAGTAGCCAGTTTCACCACAACAATGCTGTGGGAAACAGTGTCAAAGGCCTTGCTAAATTCAAGGTAAACAACATCCACAGCCTTTCCGTCATCTGATAAGCAGGTCACCCTGTCGTACAAGGAGTTCAGGTTTGTCAAGCAGGACCTACCTTTCATAAACCCATGCTGACTGGGCCTGATCATCTGGTTGTCCCGCATGTGTTGTGTGATGGTACTCAGGATGAGCTGCTCCACCACCTTCCCGGGCACTGCAGTCAAGCTGACAGGCCTGTAATTTCCTGGATCATCCTTCTGACCCTTCCTATATATGGGTACCACATTGGCCAGTTTCCAATCCTTTGGGACCTCCTGGGTCAGGCAAGACTGCTGGTAAATGATGGAAAGCAGCTTGGCGAGCACCGCAGCCAGCTCCTTCAGCACCCTCAGGTGTATCCCACCTGGTCTCATAGATTTGTGTGTCTGTGTGATGCAGCAGGTCACTGACTGTCTGCTCCTGGACTGCAGGGGGGTCGTTCTCCCAGTCTTTGTCTTCTGACTGAGGAGGCTGGATTCCCTCAGTACAACCAGTCTTGTTATTAAAGACTGAGGCAAAGAAGGCATTAAGGATCTCAGCCTTTCCCTCATCACTCATTACCATATTTCCTCCTGTGTCTAGCAGGGGATGGAGATTCTTCCTGGTCTTTATTTTGCTACTGACATACTTATAGAAACATTTCTTGTTGCCCTTGATTGCTGAAGATGGATTAATTTCCAGCTGGGCTTTAAACCTCCCGATTTCCACCCCGCATACCCTCACAGCCTCTTTGTAATCACTGTGAGTGGCTAGCCCCTTCTTCCAAAGGTCATAAATTCTCATTTTCTCCCTGAGTTGCAGCCAAGCTCCCTGTTCAGCCAGGGTGACCTTTTCTTTCCCCGGCTTCTCTTAGAGCATCTGGGGACAGCCTGCTCCTGAGCCATTAACACTTCCTTCTTAAAGAGTGCCGAGCCTTCCTGACCCCTGTACCCTTCAGGAGAGTCTCCCAAGGGATCCTTTCAAGCAGGTGCCTAAACAAGACAAAGTCAGCCCTTCTGAAGTCCAGGATGTCAGTCCTGCTTAGCCCTCTCCTGGCATCTCTAAGAATAGAGAACTCTATTATTTCATGATCGCTGTGCCCTAGTGGGCCTCCATCCACCACATCACCCACCAGTCCTTCTCTGTTCACAAGGAGGAGATCCAGCAGGGCACCTTCTCTGGTCAGTTCACTCACCAGCTGTGTCAGGAAGTTGTCTCTACGCATTCCAGGAATCTCCAGGACTGGTCCCACTCTGCTGTGTTGTATTTCCAGGAGATGTCTGGGAAGTTAGTCTCCCACAAGAACAAGGGCAAGCAATCGTGAGATTTCACCTAAATGCCTATAGAATATTTCATATCCCTCTCTGTCCTGGGAGGGTGGCCTATAGTAGACTCCTACTACAACATCTGCCCTGTTGGCCTTCCCCCTGATTCTAACACAGAGACACTCCACCCTGTCTTCACTACACTTGTACTCAAAGCAATCATAACAGTCCCTAACATACAGCACCACCCCACCACCTCTCCTTCCTTGTCTATCCCTCCTAAAGAGCTTGTTGTCATCAATTGTCACACTCCAGTCATGGGAGACATCCCACCATATTTCAGTAATAGCCACAAGATCATAATTTTTCTGTTTCTTCATGGCTTCAAGTTTCTCCTGTTTGTTACCCATGCTGTGTGCATTGGTATACATGCACTTCAGATGGGCTGATGTTTTGCCCCCTTCCCCCTTCAAATCTAGTTTAAAGCTCTGTCAATGAGCCCAGCTAACTCCTGCCCCAAGATCCTTTTCACCCTCTGGGACAGGTGCACCCCATCTAATGCCAAAAGGTCTGCTGCTCTGTATACCAACCCATGATTGAAAAATCCAAAGCCCTGCCGGTAACACCAGTCTCGGAGCCACAAGTTCATCTGTTGAGTTCTCCTGTAATCTACTTCATCCATCCCTCCAACTGAAGGGATGGAGGAGAACACTATCTGTGTCCCTGACCCCTTAATCAGTTTCCCCAAGGCCCTGAGATCTCTCTTCATTGATTTAGGACTTCTGGTAATATCATCAGTACCTAACTGAAAAACCAGGAGAGGGTAGTAGTCCTTGGGTCTCACTACAGGGGGGAGTTTTGCCATGAGGTCCTTTGCCCAGGCCCCAGGGACGCAGCAGACTTCTCTATGAAGCGAGTCCAGTCTGCATATTGGGCCTTTGACACCCCTCAGAATGGAGTCACCCACTACAATGACTCTTCTGGGGTTCTTTTCAGAACTGGTTTTAATACTTGGTCTAGAATGACCCAGCCTTGGTCGACCTTGGTCTTCCTCATTTGTCTCATTTTCTTCCTCCATCTCTTCTTCATTCAAAAGTTCCAGGGCCCCGTATCTATTGTGAAGGGGCACCGTGGAAGGTGAGGGAGGTCAGGAGGGGATTTTCCTGCCTCCCTGAGCAGGGACCTGTTTCCAGCCTCCCCCATCTCTTAGGTCCCCTCCTTTTGTCTGGTAGTAAGAGGGTGAGTGATCGTCTGCCTCTCTGGAGCCTCTATTTGCTCCTGTTGCTTTAGAGGTGTCAAGGTGCTACTTCACCAATCAATTTCCCTTTCACACTCCCTAATACTTCTTAATCTCTCGACGTCTTCTTTATGTTCCGCCACCAGGCTGATCAGGTCATCCAGTTGATCACAGTGCACACAGGTACTGTCACTGCTGCCCTCACTCATCACTGTTTCCTCACAACTACATTTCACTTATGCTTTGTCCTTATGATGTTCCTAATTACTCAGTTTGTCTTTTTATATCCACACTTAGTGATCTGATCTACTTTCCACTTTCTTTATTCTCTCTTTTTTGGCTTGATGTTAATGAAGAGTTCACAGTTTAACCTGATCTCTTACTACATTTTTTTATCCTTCTGCATTGTGACAGTCTGTGCTTCTGCCTTTAGTAGTGTTTTCTTGAAGAACTGATAGACCTCTTTAATGCCTTCAAAAATGCATTGACATTTCCAGAAATGCTATGCAATCCCAAAGATGACCAATATATACTCTTCAGTATGTTTCCTTCATAGAGGTGACACTAAGCTTATACAAAAGGCTCAATGTACAGTTTCAGAGCAGGTGAGGCAAATAATGTCCTGTTAGGTGTACCCATTAAACCCTTCCATAAACATTCTTATTTAAAAAGGCCTGTAGGATACCTTCACCCATCTCACTGATGGGTCTTTAATTGGAGAAATACTTCAATGTCCTTCTGTGAAGAGAAAGAAAATTAACAGAGTAAGAAGCAGTTATTTTTTAAAGATAGGCTGAAACCCGAAATCTTTTACTTTTCATTAGTCTTGGATAGTGGTTGTATTGTTTCGTCTAAATTTAGTCTACCCAGTGATAATCTTCTGATCAGTTTATTAAATATTTTGTACAGAACTGTATGAAATTTGTTTGATTTCTTTTGTATTTGACATTGCTTCTTTTCTGAAAATGTTATGCTTAGGGTATAACTGCTGTTAGATGACAGTAGCTCTTGTGTTGATCATTATAACGCTGTCATACTGGAAAAACAGTCACACCTTTTTAACTATGAATCTCTTGTTATATACAGTTACAACAAGCATGTCAGATTTTAATGAAACCTCTCTGCTTTTTTACCTTATTTTGAGTATTCAGTACCTTAAGTGGTCCCTTAAAATTCTCCACATTACTGCACCCTGCTCCTTCAACAGTGCTAATTAAAAGGAGATAATATTACCACTGGCAGTATAGTCTTTGATTTCAGTCTCTAAACCAATCTTCAGCTATTAGTTTAGATCATTTATGACTCCTTGCACTCTAGAACCTGATCATTCACATACATTTATTAATTTATTTTTACAGCACATTTCTAAATCACTATCATGCTCATAGGAAATTCAAGGAACAGAAGGCCAAATGAACAGGGTATGGCAGCCATGAGCAGAACTAGGGTCTCTGTCATGTTCTTACTCAGACACGAAAACTCGCCTTAGACTGTAAACGTATTCTCTCTTGTGGAAGTGCATAGGAACTATAGGGGATTACTCAAATGCAATTTTAGGTCTTTAAATTCATATAATTTCCCCATGGAATCTCTGGAGAGTCAGAAACACCATCCGAAAATTTAACTTGCTGTACAGAGGGGAGAGGAGCTTAATTCTACTGCTGAGGTTTGATACCTGAAGTTAGACTGCCTGAATTGTTGGTCTGAAGGCAAGTTTTCAAGCTACAGAGCTTTTGGAATGCATTTTCCAGGATGCTGATTATTAAGGATGCTTCATAGAAAAACATTTTTGACACCAGTTAGCCCTACCTGTTAAGTAATTTCAGTTATCCTAAAAAGCATTGCAGGGAATGGCACAACAGCAAAACTGTGAGAACACTACAAAAAAGTTGTCTAGTAAACAGGCTTGAGTAGCAGGGCAGGAATAAGAGCTGAGAGCTGTGAACACAACAGAGCTTTGCAGTCAGTGGAAAGGAAATGGAACTTAATAGAGGAAATGAGGGAAGGGAAGGTGAAGAGGTAACCAAATGTAAGAAAAATTTTTAAGCAGTGGCGTATTGTGATTTTACTGAAAGATGGAAAACTGAACTGAAATGAGAGAACAAGACCTATAGAAAATAGTGATGATCTGGAATGTACACTGGAAAAACCTGTTGGCAACAAATTACATTTATTTTGTAACACTGGGTTTAGAAAACATCCAACTTTCCCGCGGCTAAGCATATACCAAACCTCCACCCTGTTTGTGTTTTTGACTTGCTTACGTATTGATTATCTTTCGACTCTGAAACTTGGCTAAATGAGACATCAATGACTGGTTCACAAGACCGTCTGACAGCAGAGCTCCTTATACATGATCGTACTATTTAATTCTGCAGAGTATCCTGAAATAGTTTATGTGAAAGATGTTCTATGTAAATAATTACATGAAACAGCTGACTTAACAGTCTCTCCAGTAGTGGAGCAGGTCTGTTTTCAGAAGCAGACAACTCTCTGTAGACAGCATATCTCCCAGGCCTAACTATGACTGTGTTTTGAAGGAAAGTTTCAGTGATCTTAAGGGATTTTTTTCTGACAGGCAGCCTGCAAATGCTGCTATAGTTCAGCTGTTCTGAAGAACCTTTATAATGTTTAGCTTGAAAATAAAGGCTAACTGGAGCAATCAATAGCAGAAGTTAGGTTCCCCAATGCAAATCTGCCAGCAAACCAAGACCAGGACTTATTACAGACTTAATTCCAAAGCAGTTTATGTTAGTGACATAAATCAAAACAAACTCTAGAAACATAACTATAAAACCATGGATGTGTAAACGAGAGGTAACTGTAACTTCTCTGGTTGTTTGCAATAGGGTTTACCTTCTTTGGAGTAATTTTTTGTCTTCCAATACATTCACATAAATCTTCAGACATTTTTTCCCACACTTCCCCCTTGAAATGCAAAGCCCATATTTGATTAAACCTCACAGAAAGTCAGACTTTAGTTGTGCCAGCTGAAGGCACTGGGCACCCTAAAGGAAGAAAGGTGACAGATTATAGTAGACCTGGAAATTAGAAAGTCTATGTACCACTTCTCTCCCTGGTTTGCTGCAAAGAATTAGAAACAATAATAATAATCTTCCCAGGTGTGGTACAGAGGTTAACTAAGTGGCTTTTTAAGATCACAGAATCATAGAACGGTTTGGGTTGGAAGGCACCTTTTAAAGATCACCTAGTTCCACCCCCTGCCATGGCCAGAGACACCTTCCACTAGCCCAGGTTTTTCAAAGCCCCGTCCAACCTGGCCTGGAACACTGCCAGGGAGGGGGCAGCCACAGCTTCTCCAGGCAATCTGTTCCAGTGTCTCACCACCCTCACAGTAAATAATGCCTTCCTTCCATCTAATTTAAACTTACCCTCTTCATTTTAAAACTGTTACCCCTTGTCCTGTCACTACAGGACATGATAAAGTTTCTCTCCATCTTTGTTATAAGCCCCCTTTATATATTGAAAGGCCACAGTAAGGTCTTCCCAGACCCTTCCCTTCTCCAGGCTAAACAACTTCATTTCTCTTCTAAAGTAAAGATTCATTAGTGTATGTCTTTGTGTACACAGTAAAAGTAAATTTGGCATCAGGCCAGTAGTGCCAAACCCCAAGCAAAAACCAGATCCACTCTTCACTTTCAAGCAGCCTCACCCTTCATCTAGAGTTGTCAGACCCAACCATTACTCCATACTGTAGTGTGTGACAGGGGTACCACTGGTCTGTGTTGGAAATGGGAAATACAGAGACCTAACTTCTGTTCCCAAAGCTGGAAGTGGCTTTTCAGGTGAAATGGAGCACATAAACTGATCCATGTCCCAGTGCCCTAACCAGCAGTGGGGAGGGAAGTAGGGAGGGAACGACATTGATCTATTTTGTAGAAGCAACAGGGTAGATCAATGGATGATCAATGAAGTGCTGTGTTAACAACCATGGTTTTGTATAGGCAGGACTTTAGACTGTTCAGACAGTTTAGAGACTAAACAAACAGAAAGAGAAGTGACAGGGAAGTGTACTCGCTTGGTTCTGAACACAGAGTCAAACCTCCTCTATTAATGTGTGAAAGATCAAGCTGAGCTTGACAGTCAGGCTTTTCTAAGCCTCTGTTATCAAAACCTATAAAGTTTGAGGTGGGAAAAAATGAGTTTATGTAGCATTAAAAATCCTATGGACTTTTGTAGTGGCAGATTGAGGGTGGAAACAGAATCAGGCCGCAGAGCTATAGCACTGAAAACTCTCTATGTTAAAGTGACAATATAGATGTGCAGGCTCAGGCAGTCCAATACAGGCACTGCTATCAGAAGGGCTGTTCTGCAAGCCTGTTTTAATCCCCCGGGATAAGCTTGTAATGCAGTGCGCACCAGGAGCCAGTAGCTTAGCAAGGCCACAAGTGCAGACGTTGTGATGATTTATACTCCTCTACTAGGAAGCTACGCCATGGCACCTGTGGAGAAGCGGATCCAGGTCAGGACACAGACAATGACACTCAGCAGAGGTGGCAGATCTCCTTCATGCTTCCCACTGCCTCACGGCTCCATTTCAGCTTCTTGTCTGCTCTGGGACCTTGATGTGCCTCACTCACCTGGTCAGGGGACCAGAGGGACTCACCAGCCAGCTGTGACTTGCACGTAAGACCCCAAAGAAGGACAGAGGTTCAGCCCATGTGAATTAATTATAGCAAGAGGGGAGGAAGGAGTAGAGCAGCAAGTGGCAGGATAATGCAGGATATAAATCTGTGAGTCTTGCACACCTCTGCACCAGAGGTGTGCTGCTGCAGGAGGACCTGCAGTTGCACCTGTACACAGAGCTCCCTGAAGATGTGACTAGGCACACCAAGCTCAAAGGCACATCCCCTGATTCTGCTGCACACCATGTGTGTGGAGTCCTCAGGATGGGGTAGAGGTGACATACAAGGTTCTACTCTTTTCTAGACCAGAAAAGTGAATTTCATGCTTAAAGTGTGAGATCTGACAAGCCCCTGCTAGTACCATACCACAGCTGTTGTCCTACTCCCAGAAAGCAACAAACTTTGCCCTCACAGACTCCTAGGCACTCAGATAATACCCAGGCACCTCTTCTTTTTGTGTCGTTTTGGAACAGAAAATATTTTGTACTCAAACTGCAAAATGAAAAGTACAGTTACTGCCCTGCTGTTCTGCTGATTAAGGATACCAATTAAACTCAGACACCAGAGTGAAAAGAGCAGGTGTATTTTACTAGTGATAACAGTGTCATACAGAAAACATGCAGTGAGAAAAAGCAGAATAGTGCACTTAAAGCAGCAAACAGCAAAAAACAGGGTAATGCATTAAATCATTGCTACATGAGAGAGAGAATGGAGATTAAGAAAAATACATCACCACTTCCATATATTATCATCATCCAGACCCGCAGATGCTGGGCAGCCCCGGTCACAGCGAGGGTTTGCAGAGCCTGTCCCGGCAAGGGGGAAATCCTACACGGTATATCCACCCATGAGTGAGGCTGCCAAAGTCGCTGCAAACGGGCCCAGCCTTATATACCAGAGATCGACAAGCCAGAATAGCTGGCACCTTTGTTTTGAGTGGAAAATTTCCAGTTTCATTCTCCTGTTGGATTCCACCCAAAGCCTGGCCAGGGCTCAGGGGGGGAAACCAAGGGAGTTTCTAACAAGGCCAGATCCTTGGGTTCTCAGCCTTGAATAAGGCTGAGAAAGAAAAGTTGGAAACATTCTCTCCTCACTACTGACTATATTTTGTCTAAGCTGTGTCTCTCACTAGCGAGTTTATGTAATTTATTAATGACTAGACACTAAGTTAGCAGCTTCAGTTTGGGGCCTGTTGTTCAGGCTGCAGCATTCCAATACTTTAACACTTTTTACATCAGCATAGGTGGATTGTTATAACTTAGTACAATACCTGCTAGCACAATGGTTATCAGTTATAAAATATACAGGATTCATCTATAGGTCAACTCTGGCTTGGGCTTGTTGTCCAAGCCTTAGCACTTCACCTGCTAATACAAGTTTTCTCATTTTGTGCCCTGGACTGAGAAAATACTTTGTGTTCTAAAGCAGAATGAAAGTAATAAATAAATCCACAGATAAAATATACCTTGTGTGCAAAATAACAATCAGAAAACAATATACTGGGTCAATGAAAATATAGTGTTTCACCAGAAATTCGAAGTTTCATTCTGATTTTGACTCACTTGGATCACATGAAATGAAAACTTGGTAAGGAATAGTAATTCGAAAACAGAAAATATCAACACTGTTAGTGTGAATAGAAATGTTTCTTCACTAGTTTTCCTTTTAAGAAAACTTTTGTTAAACACATTTCAGTGTTTGGGGTGATGGGCATAATTATAAAGTTGCAATTTCAACAACACTTGTATTTTTCCACTGGATGACTAAAGCCATCCTACAACATGCAGTTATAGACAAGCCAATAAATCTTACTCCAGAGCAAGAAGCCACATTACTCCATTGCTTGCCTTGGGAATTTCTACTTTGTTTCCCAGAATTTCTACTTTGTTTCCCCACTGCACCTGGTAGACGTGACCAAAATCTCACAGCATCAGCTCTGTGCTCAATCTTCTAACCAGCACTTGTCCCATATTGGGAGGATAAGCACATGTTTACCTGCCTAGCACATTTGAACACCACAGGTAAGAAAAATTGGGAGCAATGAAATATCAGAGGTTTAGAGGAGTAAAAAAGAAGCAAATGTGAAAAGTAAAAAAAAAAAAAAAAAAGAGAAAATTGGTTGGAATTTTGCTTTCTAACATAGGTGACAGTATGAATATGGTATCGTAAATATAAAAACAATTGTTTATATATATATATATATGTTCACACAGAAAAGCATTTTATATGGTGAAAATGGCAGTAGCATTTTCACTGCTACAATTAAAACATTTTCAGACAGCAAGAAAACACAGTGGCTTTGTGACAACTTCTCTCGTGTTCTGTACAAAATGATAGCACTCTGTCTATCAGCAGTGTTTTCTCTGAAGTGCAGAGTCATTTTGTCTTTAGGACAAAAAGAAAATTCTCTGATACTTGCGGAAGGTTTCCACATTCGATCAGGTCCAGAGCAGGAAGTGCAGCTGATTTCATTAAGGACATGTAGTCTTTTAGAGATAACTAAATAGGCCATGGAAGAAACCTACTCCAAGGAGGTAGACAAATCAAAGCTCCTGTGTAAGAGGTTTAGTATGGAAATTATGGAGCAGACAGGAGCTATGAGTAAGCCACAGCATCCTCTGGAGATCAGGTCTGCTTTCTGTGAAGCACTCCTTCAGAGCTGATTGAATAGGTGCCCAGATCAACTGTGTATCTTCCTGTTTGAACCTCCGAAATTTACCTTGCAGCTGCTTCACACCAGTTTATTAGCAGTGCATATGTACCTAAGCAGTCACTGCTATCTGTCGAAGCTGCTTTCTTAATTATTTTCATGACATTTTTCATATGACTCCACAATTGAAAGAAATTTAACTGTTAAAGAAATTATATAGGGAGTAAATACTTTTATCTGAAATACCCTTGACAGAAAATCTATCATGCCCTAAAGCTGAATGCTACACTTTTCTTCCCTTAATACAGGCTTTTCTCCACCTTTTCATCAGTCACTGCACTGCTCTGGGCCTTGTTAAGCTACGTGAGGTCCATGGGGCTGCTGTCCTTATGTGTTCCTGTGATGCTCTAGGTTTGTCTGCACAGAACTCATACAGAAAATACACTGAAAGCACATAATTAACTTTGCAAATCAGTTATTAAAAGCTAAGGAAATGCCAGGATTAAAATTTGCCCCATTATGCCCATGTTTATGTTAGCGAATGCAACAATATCTCCTCCAGAAACAGATGCACTTTCAAAAAATCTTCAAGAGATGAGAGTGTCCAGTTATCCTCATATGATGCATGGAAGAGTCCAGTCAGCCCAGTTATCCTATCTCAATAAAGACAAAGACCTGTGGCACAGAGATCAAACAGAAAATTATCAACTGACTTGGCATACTCAGTTTAATGTATCTCAGTGATGCTATTACAACAAGTGAGTAAAATAGAATTTTTATATAGTACAATACATCCCTGTTTCTCTCTTTGCAGCTTTAGCTCAACAGTAGTGCTGGCTGTGCTCTGCCAAATCTTATATCCTGGTTCTGAGTCAGGGAGAAGCTAGGAATTTTTCTTTCGCTAGCATTAAACACAAATTTGCTTCTATAGTCTGAATCACTAAAATATATTAAATATTTTGGATTAAATTTAAAATAAAAGATAATCAGCTGCACAGGAAACTTCAACCCAAGGGAAAGTCTGGCTAAATTATAAGCATCTGACTGTATTTATAAAAAGAAGCATCAAGCAATGCTGACGATAGGTGGGGCTAGAAGCTTTCTCAGTAATGTGAAGGTGCTTACTTTTGGACCCAGTTATGGAACCACAAAGAGATAAATATTGCAGCACAGGTATTAGCTCTTCCTTGAAAATAATTTGTCTTGCTGGGGAGAAAAGCAGCACCATTACCCTATCATAAAATCTGTTACCCTCTGACGAACAACAGGCAGCTAGTCAGTCAGACAGTTAGACAGCCAGAAGTGCTTTGTTCAGCAAGAGTTCTCTTATCATTGTGAAGCAAAATTTTGAAACAAATAGCAGTCTGCCAAAAAGCTCTGCTTTGCCTTGGGGCTTCCTGAGGAACAGGTGAACAAAGCCATGCTTCCATTTAACCATAGCATCTTCCATTTGGCCATCAAGCAAAGCTGTCCCAGGCAAAAAAGAAATGATGCCTCAGCATCTGCAAAATAGTATATCTGACTGTGCAAAGTTCCTTCTAGAGGGATATCAGATGAGTCAATGGAATCTCTCTTCTGAAGTGGTACAGAAAACCAAATGTTAAGTTTCTAACCTTGCAAACACATGACTGTTGGCTTTCTCTTCTTGCATTTTATTCTACCTGTTCTCAGAAAGAAACTGTTCTTTGAGGATGATTCAGGTTAGTCCCTCTACCCTTATAAAATAAGCAATTAGGATAAAATTAGGAGTGATAGCTACAGAACAATTTCCTTTCATAGAATCATTTAGTTTGGAAAAGGCCTTTAAGATCATTGAGTCCAACCATTAATCTAGGAAGTCCATCACTAAAGCATGTTCCTAAGCAGCACATCTATACGTCTTTTAAATACCTCCAGGGATGGTCACTCAACCACTTCCCTGGGAAGCCTGGTTTAGTTCTTGACAACCCTTCTGGGGAAGAAATTTTTCCTCATGTCCAGTCTAAACCTCCCCTGGTCCAACGTGAGGCCATTTCCTCTTATCCTATCACTTGTTACTTGGAAAAAGAGACCCACACCCAGTTCTCTACAGCCTCCTTTCAGGTAGTTGTAGAGAGCTTCCCTGAGCCTCCTTTTCTCCAGGCTAAACAACCCCAGTTCCTTCATCTGCTCCTCATAAGACCTGTGCTCTAGACCTTCACCAGCTTCATTGACCTTTGGACACGCTCCATCACCTCAATGTCTTGTAGTGAGGGGCCCAAAACTAAGCACAGCATTTGAGGTGCGGCCTCACCAGTGCTGAGTACAGGGGGACGATCACTTCCTTAGTCCTGCTGGCCACAATTTTTTTGATAGAAGCCAGGATGTTATTTGCCTTCTTGGCCACCAGGGTACACTACTGGCTCACATTCAGCTGGCTGTTGACCAACACCCCCAAGTCCTTTTCCTCTGGGCAGCTTTCCAGTCGCTCTGGGGTTATTGTGTTCTCTGGAAGACTCTGTTGCAGACCCTGATTGGTTCTCAGCCCAGGACAACCTGCTGGTTGCTTTAGTCTTTGGACATGTATAAAGGTGCTACAAAAGAGGAGAAGATCATATGGTTTTCTTTAATATGAGTTCAGTCTCAAACAACTCAACAGATAGCAGTTCTAGACACAGGTGAGGCTGTTTCATGTATTCCAGTTCAACACTCCACATATTGCAGCGTTATACAGGAACCAGACACAGCCATAACTAATTTTATTCCCATCCCTCTCCTCTTCATATCCCTGTGGATAATCTTCCAAGTTCCCTTAGATCTATTAAAGAACAAAGAGCTTTCTAGGTCAGGTGCTGCAGGATTGAGTGTGCAATGTCCAAAGAGGGAAGCTTATTGCCTTAGAGACTTTGCCACAGAACTTGGTATAGATGGAGAAAGTTAGCTCAGAATAAAAGCCCAAACATCCAGTATGCTGAGCCAGAAGAATGTTAATTCAAAATGACTGTGTAAAGCCAGGATGATGTTAGGGATTGTGTTGATACAGACAAGTCCTGCAGTTCAAGGAACTGTCCATTTATAAATAAAATGTCCATTTTATTTATTTACATATAAAATGTCCATTTAATATTCACAGCTGTGAATGCCTTCAGTTGAGGGGTTGGTCCATTCCTTTCAAGAACCAAACTGAACTCAGTCAATTTTGAATGTATTAAATATAGAACTATAAAAAGTATATGTAAATAATATATTAAAAAATTGAGATATCCATGGTTTTCTTTTATACAATGTCTGCTGGTTGCAGCAAACTTCCCGGAAAAGTGTAAGCCCAACTCATTTCCTTCTTCTCCCTAAGGGAATTTCAAGCTACAGTTTCACCATTCTGTCCAAGCACCTTTAGCACTCAGACTGAAATTATTCTGCAGCTGGAATAAAGCAGAGTCATCAGCCTTCCAACAAATTTGTAACAAAAAAAGTGCAGAACAGAATTCAGGATTTATTGATGCTTTCAGGGCCTGGGGATTCTCCAGGGAAGAGTTATCCAAGGTTTTCTTATTTAAGTTTATGAACCTATTGTATTTCAGGTTTTTCTTCTTATGGTATGGTATTTTCTTATTTCTCACTCTGCTTTGTGTGCGTGTATGTGTTGGGGTATTTCATGTTTTGTGGGGTTTGAGCCTATAAAAGACCTCTTGCTTTCAGCAATTTTTCCCCTTAAGCACTGAAAACTTCTATAAAAATGCAGACAAACAGATATTGCTAAAATGGTAGGTGTCACTTACAGCACACAGTATTGCAGAAACTGTCTGACTCATTTTACTCCTTACTAGTGCCAGTTATAATCCATAATGTGACCTGAATTGTGATAGAAAATGTCTTTAAAAGTTGAACACTTGTTATTGAATATTGTATAACATGAAAAGAGAATTAAGGCCACTGAAAATCAATGAAAACAACACCTTGATAAAGATTGTTTCTCCTTTGCTGTTAGCTCAAGCTATAATTTGGGGTTTCCTTCAAAGCTGACTTCTATTCACATGCAAGAATCACTAGCATAAATCTGAAAGCTTGCTGGGCCCCAGAAGTTGAATTGGAGCTGAGAGTCACTGGAAACTTTTGAGACTCCCAGTTTCACTCCTCAGAGCAGCAATAGGATGGATCAAAAAAGCTTCTCAGGTTCCTTTGCAGTCCCTTTATGTAGACAATTTTTTCCCATCAGAACATGTCCAGTGGAGCAGCTCTGTTGCAAGTGTAGTTGCTGTGAAGAGAAACTCATATAAGAAAACATATCTATTTCTGCACTTTTTTCTGTGTTGTATAAAAAGAAATTAAATTTAAAAAATAACATTTTAGTGAGAACATCTTTCACATGGAAGTTATTTAATTTCCTAACAACTCCTCACACAGAAAAGGCCTGCCACAAGGATGAACCACAGCATTCTCTGATTTTTAATATATTTCTTACTTATTCATTTTGGATTATTCTTTTTAAATGTTATTATAAAAAGGGAAGTTCTAAAGACAGGCAGTGTTAAAAGTAATTGGGCAATACGTCATTTATGCAGTTAAGGAACTAAAATTATGCATTACTGTGATTGCTTCAATTTATCAACAATTTTTGTAGCAGTTGTTTATTTTACTCTCTAAATACATGAATGGAACTGTAATAAAATAACTCTAAACTCACTTAGTTTTTGAAGGATTAAAGTGTCAGTTAGCAGCAATTAGAGTAGTCCCCTGGAGTCAAAAAGTGGTGCTGTACATATACATGTCACTGTAAAGAATTTAAATAAGGCATGGAATAAAAAAAGCTGAAATCTTTGCTGTAAGAAACAAGTTGTAACTCCAATTAGGATCAATGACTGCAGAGACAGGGTTAATGACAAAAGCAAAATAACAAAAGCAAAATCAGCTACACTTTCAAGGTACCTTGTGAGTATGGAAGTCAGAACCAGCACTCTTTTGGGGCACAACAGAACAATAAGGTAACATAATGCTGAAAAAGTGCAATTACACTTGTAGGCTGAGAGGGATCACAGCTCTCCTAGAATTTTTAAAGTTGTGGAATTTTAAGAAGCTAAGAAAGAGGAATCAACTTTCCTGCCAATTGTTTGGGATTTTGAGTTTAAATGTATTACAATAAATAATCCAGAATACTCTCCAAGGTATTATATATCTATTTTGAGTGGCAAGTAGTACTTGCCAAGGTCGAGAAGTAGTACCTGATAGAAGTAGTACTCAACAGAAATTTTACAGAAACAGCCAGCATGCAAGTAAACCTGAATAGAAGTCAGCACAGTGTCTGACTGTCCATATTTTCAGTTTTCTCTAGGTTACATCATCCCAGAGAGCCATTCACAGAGAATGAAACATTCATACTTTATTTGTGATCTCCTTGTAAAAAGAAATATTAATTAAAAGATTCAATGACATAAGTAGACTGTATTCTAAGCATAATAGTTGAATATGTAATAGGGAAGCAACATATTGTCCAGATGGTCTTGGTCATAATCCACAACGTTTTGTGCAGTTGCAATCAGTTAAAAAAAATACATATAGCGTATTCCTGGTTACTGTTATTCTGACTTGATCTTTTCCTAAGGTTTTTGGTCATAGATCTCTTTGGCATGTGATATTCACTGGGATTCTGTAATGTAAAAGCTGTTGAAAAAACATTTAGCATGACATTAGTTAACTGAAATCTATTCTCTTAAAACATATTTTTCAACCATTTATCAGATATTCCCAACCCTGATTCCACATAAAAAAGCCTCACTGCCAAGAACTTTGTTATCTGTTGTTAATGGAAAGCAAAAGTTACTGTTGCAAAATGTTGGATACTTTATGACACTCCCACACTTTGCTTGAATTAATTATTTCTGGTTTCTCCCAGAGATGTAAGAAAATGACATGTATTCTTAAATGTAGTTATTTTGGTGGTTTGAATTTACTTATTTCATTTATGTCTTTCAACACATCAACACATTTTTGTCTTTGGAGCATCAAGGGAAAACAAGCAAACTCTTGACTTCCTTACAAACCATCACTGTGTTACATTTTTTGAGAAGACTACTCACACAGAGAAGCTGGACTAGATTCTTATATTTAATTGCATTGCTGTCAACCTGCAGGAGCTCTGCTGTCTGCTGGTTACAGACAATCATCCTTGTTTCTGAATCTCTGGTAGAGCATTAGAGTCCTATTGTCAAATTATCTCCTGCTCACCACAGTTTTAAGGACATAATAACAAATGTTTGGGAAATGCAAAACAGTAATTCTGTGTCAGCTGTAGTAATTCTCTTCCCAGTTTTCCTGAGCACACATATAAGGGCACAATTTATTTCTTTAAAGAACAAGCAAGTGGTATTTAACTTCTGCAACTTCACCTCAGACAGCAGATCACTCTTGGTATTTCTAATGTTTTCCAGTATAATGATTAATTTTTCATTTTCTGAAACAATTTATTGGCCCTGTCTCCACCCCTTTTACATAACTTCAACCTTTTCAAAGTGATTCACTTCTTCTCATCCAACAGAAGTTTGCAGTACCTTGTTTATCATCTCTTGTATTAGCTGAGTATGTGAGCTCTTTAGAGCCATGTATTTTCCTGTATTTGGATAACACTTTGTCCAATGTGTCACAATCAAAACTGGTACAAGAAAATACTTTTAACACAGTAAATGCATAACCCATGAAAATTGTACCTGAAAGAAGTTGCTCAAGACAAGAATTTAATTTAATTTGGAAGGAACTTGGACATTTTGTATTGCTAACAGACAGTTTTCATAGTTCATGCCAATGAACTTCTGGGAGAAATATTAACCTTCATGATGCAGATCTTAAATCTTCTAGATCAGGACAAAGCAGAATTTACCACCTCTGTTTCTGACAAAGCTTGTATATATTCCTTTGAGGCATCTATGGCTGACCATTCTTCAAGGGACACCACCAGATTTCTTACACTAATTACATTGCTTTGTATGGCAACTTGTCTGCTCTTTAATAACATTACCTGTCTTCAGGGGGGGAAACCCCACCTCATATCACTCCTGATATTCTTCCCTGAAGAACTGCACAACCTAGGAAAGTGTGCATTGCTAGAAATAGTACGATTAACCTCAAAAGCTAATATTCCAGTTTTATTTCAGAATCCAATTTCACAGAGCAGTTTAAGGTGCAAAGCCACAGTGTACTTTGAAGAAAGAAGGTGGAAAATAGATAATTTAGTGACCTTTTGCACTCCATCTGGATATGAAACACATTGCTTTAGGACAGAATAACATATTTTAAGTAGAAGTTCTTAGGTTTAAGGGGAAAAAAGTAGGCCTCCTTGAAACATAAAGACTTGTTTCAGGGAGATGTCAGAAATCAGATTAGAGGACACTCCACTAGGGATATGTAAGCTTTTCTCTATGACCACAGACATAGTTCCCTTTGATTAACTTTGCCAAAAAGCTCAGGGTCACCTAATCACAATAATAATAGCTCATAAATTAAGAAGCCAATAAGACTCATGCAAATTGTCAATGAGAAATTGCTTGGTCCAGGAAAACTTTGCATGTACCTGAGCAACCCCATTGGCATGAAAATTCAAAAAAAAAAAAAAAAAAAAAAAAAAAAATGGCAAGCATGTGAAATAAAAATAATACTTCAATCAAATAGGCTTATATTAACAAATAATGTGAAAATGAGAAACCAAACCAGTTATAATTATAGTGTCACAAACCAAATTTCTCACCTCAATACATAAAAAACGAAGTCTCCCAATATTATCAGATTAGCTATACAAGTGTCTGAGACCTTGCCTTGATTGAGACATGAGTGCTTTTTGCAGGTCACCAGTCATAGGACATCCAAGAGAAGACTGGTACATGACAAGCACCCAGTTAGTTCCCAGAATGCAGAATTTTTATTTGACCTACTATAGGTAGCCACCTGACAAAAAAGTTTATTATTTTCTTCAATTTTTTATCATAGATAGACTGTGCCAACAGTTTAATAGATCAAAAGTTATAAAGCACAAACCTAAGAAAATATCCTTTTCCAAGAAAGAGATGTGAGGAAAAAACCCTGCAAACTCTTTTACTACTATCAGAACCATTTTATCTAACATTAATGGAAACAAAAAAAGCGCCCATATTTGCCCATGCTAGTAGATTAGGGGCTCACAGTGCTTCAATTTATCAACGGATATTAACAAAGGGATTTAGATCAACCACAAGGAAAAACTTGCTGATTGTTGAGGTGGTGAAACACTGGAATTATTGCTTGTAGAGCCTGTGGAATCTCCATCACCAATAGTTTTAATAAAATGTTGCACAATCATCTGCCTGCCACTGGTTCACAGATAAATCAACTGTCCTTGGGGAACAAAGATGGGATACATCATCTTTAAAGGCTCATTGGAGCTCTGAATTTGTAGTGATCCAGAATCAATGGAAGCTTTGGTTCTTCTCTGAATAATTCTGAAATTTACAGTAAGGAAGGTATAAATTAATCCCTACTCTGATCTTTATAGCTTCTCTGTTAAGATAAGAAAGTAAAAATGCTGTAAAGTGCTTATGATGTTATGCTGACTTCTAGTAAAAGAAATAAAATAAGATCAATGTTTTAAATTCTGTTTCAGATTTCCAAACAGATACGATTTTTAGTGTACACTGTATGAACAATTAGGTCATTATTTAAATTGTGGCCAAAATCCCCCAAAATTCAACATGTTACTACAAAACTGAGCCAGGTGGACAGATGGAAACAATAGTTACTTTATTGCCAGAGGTCATGTAACCAACAGCTAATAAAAGGAAAACCTTGAAAAGATAAGAGAGACATTTCAGCTAGGAAACAGCATGCTCTGCAGGTGGTGTAGATAGACATATTGCTTCTTAATTAAATTATTCATTGGTTCAATTTCTTTATTTGATACTTGCTATCAGAAATTATTCTTGCTAACTTTAAAATTCCAAAGTTGTCCAAGATTAACCTAAAAACATCCTAAGTGGAGAATAACCTATTAACATCCTAAATGGAGAACAATCAAGAACTCTGAAAATGAGATGACAGTGACCTTTCTGTTTTGTTTGGTTGTTGTTTTTTTTTTTTTTTTAATAGGAGCATTTTTTATTATTTACCCTTGTAGATGTTTTGTGTGCAAGAATATTGAAAGTTTGAGCTTCAACCAATATCAGGTCCTGCCTCTGATTGGATTTTGTTGGAAAAGTTTCCATTAAAAGGATTGAACCATTGCTGTAGCTAGAGGAGATACGTTACGCTTATGTTGTAAGGTTTGTAAAATTCATGACTGCTTACTGAAAAGATCAAGCTGCTCTGTACTTTGAAGCACTGACTTGACATTTGACAAGAATCATCCTGGTGTAAGGGATATGACCTTTCATAACCCCATGAAAATCCACAGAATTTGAACAAATTAGAAGAATTTGAAAAATCTCAGTATTGTCAGTAAAGATTTGTTACCTGCTGGCAGTTTCCAGAGACACCATCTGTTCTAAATATGTTTCATCCCTTCTCAGCTTCTGCAAGCCAACCAGACATGCCATGCATCATTCCCACTGAGTGACTGTGTGTCGTGCCCTAGGGGGTGTGATGTGTGCTGGAGCAAAAGCATTTACCTGCAAGTGCACTTCTTGTCTGCTGAGGACTGTTGGGTGGAACACAGTCCAATGTTATACCAAGCCAGTTACGAGTTGCACAATCTTTTTCTCCCCACCAGCATAAGTTGAAAGTAAAATCAGGCCCAAGATTCACGGTCCTTTAGATTAGTTTGATTTTATCATTTGGTCTATATGGTTTGTGCCACTGGGGCAATGAATATGCAACACATAATTTTGAAAGCAGTGTTCTAGTATCTTACTTACTTCATCCTGGCCATAGTTCCCCAGAGAAAGCTTATGGGTGCCTCTCATAGCTGAGACTATCAAGGTAACATGGCAAAACAGATAGTATAGCCACAACTAGTCACTGAAAGTATAATGTGTGTATTCTGCCAATTCTGCACATAGGATTCTGCAAAAGAGATAAAGACTGTAAGGAAATAAACTAAAAGACTAGGTATCACCTGATTTAAAGATTACCTTTGGAATTTTATTCTGTTTCACTGTCTTCAAATATTGCAGTATTAAACCAGACAGTGTTCCTGTGTAATTCCATATACTCCCTTCCGAAACGAGGGTTCTGGAATGAATTAACATTCATTTCTGATAAAATTTATAAACCTCTACTAAATATAGGGTGAGTATTAGAAGGTTTGCAGCAAGGAAGCTAAAAGAGCTGTGATTGATAGCTATCTACAATGTAGTTTAGAGGAGAGATGCCCAAAGAATGGCAAATAAGCCAAATCCAGCCTGCCATATCTCAATACAAGAGAGATATCGAGGTGCTGGAGCAAGTGCAGAGGAGGGCAATGAAGCTGATGAAGGGCCTGGAGAACAGATCCTATGAGGAGAGACTAAGGAGCTGGTACTGTTCAGTTTGAGGAGGAGAAGGCTAAGGGGGAGATCTCATCACTCTCTACAGCTGCCTGTAAGGACATTGTAGAGAGGTTGGTGCTGGTCTCTTCTCACAGAATCACAGAATCATCTAGGTTGGAAAAGACCTTGAAGATCATCCAGTCCAACCATTAACCTAACATCGACAGTTCCCAACTACACCAGATCCCTCAGCACTATGTCAACCCGACTCTTAAACACCTCCAGGGATGGGGACTCCACCACCTCCCTGGGCAGCCCATTCCAATGCCTAACAACCCATTCTGTAAAGAAATGCTTCCTGACATCTAGTCTAAACCTTCCCTGGTGCAACTTGAGGCCATTACTTCTTGTTCTATCGCTTATTACTTGGTTAAAGAGATGCATCCCCAGCTCTCTGCAACCTCCTTTCAGGGAGCTGTAGAGGGCGATGAGGTCTCCCCTCAGCCTCCTCTTCTCCAGACTAAACCCCCCCAGTTCCCTCAGCCGCTCCCCGTACGACCTGTGCTCCAGACCCTGCACCAGCCTCGTTGCCCTTCTCTGGACACGCTCAAGTCATTCAATGTCCTTTTTGTAGTGAGGGGCCCAAAACTGAACACAGGAATCGAGGGGCGGCCTCACCAGTGCTGAGTACAGGGGTCAGATCCCTTCCCTGTCCCTGCTGGCCACGCTATTGCTGTCACAAGCCAGGATGCCATTGGCCTTCTTGGCCACCTGGGCACACTGCTGGCTCCTGTTCAGCCGGCTGTCAATCAACACCCCCAGGTCCCTCTCTGACTGGCAGCTCTCCAGCCACTCCTCCCCAAGCCTGTAGCACTGCTGGGGGTTGTTGTGGCCCAAGGGCAGCCCCCAGCATTTGGCCTGATTGAAACTCCTCCAGTTGGGCTCAGCCCATGGCTCCAGCCTGTCCAGGTCTCTCTGCAGAGCCTCCCTGCCCTCGAGCAGATCAACACTCCCACCCAACTGGGTGTCATCTGCAAACTGACTGAGGGTGCACTCGATCCCCTCGTCCAGATCATCAATAAAGATGTTAAACAGGAGTGGCCCCAAAACCCAGCCCTGGGGGACACCACTCGTGAACCGGCTGCCAATTGGATTTAACTCCATTCACCACAACTCTTTGGGCCCAGCCATACAGACAGCTTTTTACCCAGCGAAGTGACCAAGCCTTGAGCAGCCAGTTTCACCAGGACAATGCTGTGGAAAATGGTGTCAAAGGCCTTACTAAATTCAAGGTAAACAACAGAGGTGATTAGTGACAGAACAAGGGGGAACGGCTTTATACTGCAACAGGGAAGGTTTAGACTGGACATTAGGAAAAACTTTTCACAGAAAGAGTGGTCAGACAGTGGAACAGGCTGCCCAGGGAGGTGGTGGAGTCACCTTCCCTGGATGTGTTTAAGGGTTGTTTAGGTGAGATGTTGGGGGATATGGTGTACGGGAGAGCTCTGTAGAGTAGGGCTGATGGTTGGACTCGATGATCCCAAGGGTCTTTTCCAACATGAATGATTCTGTGATTCTATGATCACAGGACATTGACCATTTTGACCTGCTTGCTTCATGTTGCTTTCTCTCACAAAAGTCTCAAGAAGCACTTGAAGAGGGACATATCAACCATATAGGAGGAAATGTTCACAGTTCTGTGATGAATGTTTTGGTCATAGCATAGGCACATGCCTGGTGACATCATGGGTATGTAGTAGGAGTTGTCCTTCTACCCTGAGCATCCTGAAGATCAGTGATTTATACAACTGCTAACATAAAAAAAAGATTCTGTTAGAATAAATTCTGTTTCTACAATTGCCAACAGAGAACCCATCACAGCTTCTCTAATCACATAAGCCAGACTTTCTGTAGAATGTCACTTGATATTTCTGACATCTAATTTGTAGGAGACTAAGTTGTTGCCATTGCAGCTACAATTTTGGCTTTTAAGATTCATGTTAGCTATACAGTACTGAATTAGAATGATATATGTTCTCTCTGTTTCAGTCCATAAGCCACAGCGAAACAAATAACTTGGAGTTAAGGTGAGGTTCTTGGGACCATAATGCTGCTGAACTGAAACAGTGAACTGGCACAATGATTTAGACACATTTGTTAAATCAGGTATTAGGACAATACTGGACTAACTTTTGCAGACTAGTAGTATTTTGCAAATTATTTTTATTTTATTTTTTTATTAATTTATGTCTCATGTGATATATTTGCAGTATTATATTCTTCAGCTTTCACTGGGGCCTATAAAGTTTGACTTATAAGATAAAGTAAATTTCCACTCTCAAGGGGAGTAAATGTATTTTGGTGGAAGTGGAAGGTAAGTGGATAATTGTACCTCAGTATCTTTTGGTACCGTATCATTTGGTGAGAAGATTATCTGGCCAGATCATCACTTTGCCTTTGTTTTTTTCTCCAGACATAAGCAGAATTCTGGACTAGTGTCCTCTATCTAACTATCAGCGAAGGGTGGTATGTCTCACCTGCCCTCTAGACCTATTATGTGTTCTCCTTTTAGGGAAACAATGTGACAGAAATTCTGGAAGAGCTGGTGGAAGCTCTGGGTCCCTTATCCTGTTGCAGGAGCTCTCACAAGGAAAAGATAGTTTAGTCTTACCATAGACTATTTTCAGGAACAATATTTCATTTTTAAAGCACAGAGGAGTTGAACAGAAAAAAACCCAAACTAACTACAGTGAAATAAACCCTTCCATTTCTTTCTTCAGTCTTAGAGGCATTCAGGGAAGTCTTTAGTGGTCCTGTTGGACTTCAGCACTACTACACAACTAAGTAAAACAAGTAATTATGTAATTTATTGCAGTCAGGCCTGTGGCTGCAGTTAGCTGTGGCTTGTATTAACTAGATCAAAGATTATTCTAAATCACGGCCTACATGTAAAAGATTTATTTGTATAGCTACTTAAGTTAATGTGCCTTGCTGGAGGAGGAGGTGCTTGCTACTTTATTTGAAGAGTTACAGCATTTAAAGGCCTCATGCAGTTTTAGAGGTAACCTCTACCTGTATTTACCTTTCAGTGCATGAATGGTAAGCAATACCAGCGTGACAACTTTACATAGTTTACAATGCATAAAACTTAGCAGAACTGTGTAGCTTCCAATACCCCAGCCTTGCTGACACAGTACAGCTTCAGTTAAGACAAGTCCTATCAGACTGGTCATCACCTTCTTCACTAGGCATGCTTCTTCCCTGCTAACACCTTTCACATTTTTTTTTCTCTCCCAGTGTGGTAGCCAACCTCCCATAATCTGCAAGAATCAGTCTGAGCCTGAGGCAAACTCTTTTCAGAACTAGAACTTGTCATCACTACTGCTTTGTGCAAGTATCGCTAAAAGTGTGATCCTTTCCTTTCCTTCTCTGTCCCCAAGTGCCCTAAAAGGAGTTCAGTTTAGGTGTTCAGTGACATGATAGCTTTGTTCTTTAAGGTAAAAAGAAAAGATAAAACTCTGTCTGATCAGCTTGCTAGCATTGTTGTTCTAGAGTCTCATGAAGCTTTGACAAGGGACTTGCCATCTCACTCACTTTCCATCTTTTCAAGAAGTCATTGCAACATCTTCTAGTCTGGACCCTTTCTCTTGAACAGAGGCATAAACTGTTTGGAGTGAGGAGTTAAGGCTATAAAATAGTTATCTTTGTTAAAATAAGCTTTTATGACCAGGATAAATTTCACTTAAATGTTTAGTTAGATATAAGATTATATACATCTCATATGTGTGTCTATATATCCATATTTATATGTGAGCTAGGTGTTAGATACTATTAAAATCAGAGGAAATCTAGTCAGTACAGTCAATAGAGCCTAGAGAGTGTTTGACTTACCCTAAAGTAGATATCACAGGCTTGGTTCAGTTGATACACAGGCAACTAGAGCCACTTCAGGTGCCTCAGGCTTTTCTGCCTGGCCTCCTGCCAGAACCAAGGCCACTTCATGGGACTGGCTGGCAGGACTAAGGGAGGGACCTTTCTAGTGTAGAACTGGTAAGAAACCTGGAGTACTTCACATGTCACTGGGAGCTCAGGTGCAGGGCAGAGAAATGAATCGAGTTCTACATATCTAAGCATCTGAGTTAGTCTCTCTAGGAATCTCCTTATCATCAGTGGTGACAAACAGATAGCTTCAGATGGAAATGCATCTGACCTATTTTAGGATTAGAAGACCTTACCTCTGGAGATCTCAATTTCTCCCCATTGACCCTGAAGGGAACCTAAGAGTGACTAGGTCAGACTGAGACTTCTAACACTTAGGCATCAAACAAGGGATTAAGCTATCCCAGAAGGGGTATCTACAAGCACATTTGATGCTACCAGATATGCCATTTGGCTTCCAATTACTCCCTCAGAAGTGTGAAGGCCTCCCGTAAATCCTGCATATTTCCAAAGCTGTGCAGGTGTCCTGAGTATGCTAGGGCATCCAACGGCATTGTGTGGCTCTGTTCACCACTCCACTAAAGTTAGGTAACATGATTCCCATTCTAAGTGTACATCTTTAATTTGAAATATATTTTTGTCTTTCTCCTATAAAATAATTTAAACTAATATTTTTTGTCTTGCAGCCTTTCTTTTTTAAATCATTGAGAGGTCACCAACATATTTTTACATCAATTATAAAAACTAGTTCTATGCAGCTCTACTTATACAGTCCCCATTTTTGTTTGGTCATATGAAAAGGAAAGGCATACATATATAAATTTAGACATAGACACCTCTTGCTTTTATACAACTATTTCTAACCTCAATATTATTCTAATGCTTGGAGTGCCCTGCTCAACACTGACAGCTTTGTGAGTTATTTCTTCATTCTGAGAGGATTTCCAAATTTTACTGTTTGTTAAGAATCACGGATGCTCATCACAATATAAAAACCTAAAAATTACCCTTGATATCAGTCTGAGATGAGATGACCTATTGTGCAGCTCTCCTATCATTCAAAAAACAAATCCTCACCTGAAGTTTTTCTCAACTTTGTTAAGGTTCTTTTTTCCCTCTTTTTCTTTATTGATCTCCCACTTGTACCAAACTGAGTCAGTTAATTATCTGTCTAGCTAACAAAAAGGTCAAGCATAATACCCTCCTCATGAGTTAACACTTTCCAGATTTTCTATTATTGTGCACTCCTTTAAACATATTTGGATATGAGTGGGATAAGGTCTACAACCACATAGAAAATTTGGTATGCAGTACAATAATAGTTTACAAATATTTTAATCCATCATGAAACAGCTAAAATTATATAAAGTGTATTCCTAATATGCTTGTTCTCTAAAGGTAATAAATTCCTCAGGGCAGAATTTACAAAACTAGAAAGTTTTCTGAACTTCACAAATAATTCCACCAACCTGAGCGTGCACACACAGGTTTTATACCTGCATACACATTATTGAAGTCTGGGTAAATTCATGCAGGTGTTTCTACTCACTGGAAAAATAAGTAATACTAAAGGCTGATTTAACGAGTATTACTCAAGGATCATTTTGAAACTCCTGTCTCAAAATATTATCAAAGTACAGAAAGAGTGAGTTTGAACACACATGGAAGCAATTAAATAAGGTGTACAATATATACAAATACAAAAATTTAAATGTAGAAAATTTATTTTTACGATAATTGAAAATAAGAACCTTGCTGCCAGATTCCAATACTTGAAAAAAAATATGTATAATTCATTTTATATCTTATAGTAAGTATTCTTAAATTACTTATATAAGGAGTGTTCCTCTGTAGGTTCCAGAATTACTTCAGTTACTTTATTAAAAATAAATACAACTTCTATTAATCCTCAGAGAAGTATCAGGTGTTAAATGAGACAACTTTTAAAATTGTGTAATAGCATTACAACTGACTGAAGAAAAATAAATGAAAATATTTTCTGTGAAAAACTGATATAGAAAAACATTTCTTCATAATGCCACACAGATTTTTACAATTTTCTTAATGAAAAATAAAAGCACTCCACGTTCATTTCATAATTGCCCTTCTGGAAGAAAAAAAAAAAAAAAGAATAGTTTATTTTCTGCAGCCAGTCAGAGGGACTACCCGCCCCTGTCTGGCCCAGTGCCACCACACTGGCTGGCACCAAGGCCAGCCCCGTCTTCTGGAGACCCCTCCTCAGCCCCTGGACTGTGTGACAGACAACTTGTAACTCCCCAAAACAGGGCCTGAGACAAATAGGATTGTGAGAAAAAACAGCCTGAGAGTGGAGAGTGGTGGGGAGTGGAGGCCCTCCAAGCCAAGGAACGAGCCAAACACTTGCAAGTAACGAAACTATAGTCACAGGGTGGATAGTGTGGAGTTTGGAGCTGATAAGGCTGCCTGGATAGCACAGGGTGCAGCTGGAGGAGGGAGCCCTCTGAAGGCAGGACAGTTCTGCTCTGGTGCATCTTGTGAAGTTTCAAGGGCCATCTGTCCAGTGAATGACCTTTAATTCATTATCTGTGCAATGCATATTAAAGTTCACATCTATTAATATGCTAATAAAGATTAACTACATCATGCTAATTACATCATCCCATGAAGCACCTTACCCCTCCCCATGTATAGAATATGTAGGTATGGGGGTCAACCTAGGGGATGGACCCAAGGAAAGCATGTATAAATTGAGGACGGTTGAGGAGTGAAATAGAAAAAAAAAAAAACAAAGAAAAAGAAGACATGAAGATGGATGAAGATAGATGCAGCCCTGACGAACTCGGATGGGACCAATGCAGGAACCTAGAAGAGTGATCTCTATTTCTCTATTCTCTCTCTCTCTCCCTCCTTTTCTTTTTTCCCTTTTCCCTCACTACCATTAAGAAACACCAGGCATACTATATCTCTTGCTAAAACTCATTATATACGTAGCCAATTATCATGTATCCAACTAGTATATTGTGGGAATTTTAATAAATGTTTGGACTTGGAGACTTGTGTCACCATTGTCCGCTCCACTGGGGATTTACGAACCTGTCACTTGCCTCCCTCGTCTGAGCGGGATGTGACAGCCTGGCCCTGCCACTGCAGCGCCACGCCTCACCCAGTCCCACGGCTCCTTCTGTTCTGATTGGCTGACAGCACCCACTCTCAAGCCACCTGGCTTCTAATTGGCCGATGATGTCAGCACATCCATGAGCAGCCAATCGGTGTGGCAGCAGAGTCCCTGCAGGAGCGGCAGGGTGGTGCTGCAGCGGCCATGGTGGCTGCCTGCCTCCGAGGGGCCCGCCGCAGCATGGGGGCTTCCCTCGGCTTTGCTGGAGGAGCAACGAGCAGCACCTCAGCTAGCAGGTGAGAGAAAATATTTTGAGCAGTAACAGCAGCTTTAAACAATCATTAACAGACTGACTTCCTCAAACTACTCTGTCTGCTTTGGGCCACTTCTTTTATCTCACTTTACCGTTATCTTTTGTCTCACAATGGGTCCCTAGTTCAGGGTAAGGAAACACTGACATGAAAATTCTTGCTGTCTCTTGCCTTCCAACATGACAGATATCTGCATAACTTCAAGCAGGACAAATAAAAGTCACAAGATCTTTCAATACCAACGTCACCACTATCACATTTCCATAAATGCACTCACATGCATCCGTATGATTTCCATTTCTAATTGTGACTGTCATATACTTTTTCAAACATATTTTCCGCATATTCAACAGAATAAAAAGGACTGTTTCAATGAAACACCACAGGTGCAAGGGACAGCTTGTCTGTCTTAAGACAGAAGGTGGAAGATTAGCTAATGTGAAGGTTGAAAACTAAGGATTTATTGATAGAAAAAAAAAATGCCTAGCAATGGAAAGATTTAGATCAAAGCTAAAATGTTGGCTACTTCAGCTTTAATCATTAAAGAAAATCTTATTTCTTCCACTATCTTCTAGATCTAGTTGCATTATTGATATTTTCTTAGAATTTAGGATGAATGTAAAGTCTCCCATGAATTTATTGTGGTTTGCCTGCAGAACTGTCTTTGCTTTGAATGACAGGTTCTGTTCTTCGCAAGGGTTAAAATTTTATTCTCAAAGTACACAAAAGATTATTTCAGTATGATAGTGTAAGAATAATTTTGGATCACTGTGCCCCTTTGCTCTCATTCACAGATATCCCATTACTTTTCCTTACACATATTCTGGCAAAGCTTTAGACCTCAGGAACACAAACACTTTGACAGTGGGGAGCTAAAATTGCGGTAACATGGAAACTAAGTTCTATCTGTAAATGGAGAGTCTGTCTTGCATGGGATCAATAAGGCAAGCGTAGGAACATCACAAGTGTTCATGTGAGCTATGTATGTTGCTTTCCCACCCACACAGCCACAGGTAGCCTTCAGTGGAAGTGCATGGGAACTGCCTAATAGAATATGAAGTCATTGAGATATACCTTCAATTCACGGAAGAAATTCCGATGGCTGTAATGAATCAAGCCCAGTAACTGCTATGATCTTTCATGAATGATCAGTTAAGATCATTCATGCCCCTAATAATCCTCAAATTTCTAAAGTCCATAGCTTTATGACATTCTAGAAGGCTGACCTCTTTCAGACTTTAATTTTTCCCAGAGTGATCTGCTATTATATTTGATAAATAGATTAAAAACTGGTCACAGAACAACAGGACAAGAATGAAATTATAATCCCTAGTTGAGGAATACTGATATCACTGCCTCTTTTTTCTTTCATAACCTTACAGATTGAAGTTAAAAGATTAATTTAATCTTGAAAATAGCACTCTGAAGGGCTATTGTTATGGAAGAAAATGTTCTTTCAGTTAAAAAAAATATAAAGAACATGTATGTATTTTATATGCATTTTAGCTAAGCTTACATGAGTTTACGTAGTTTAGCTCAACAACAGAATCAACACTCTCAAGGGTGTTTAGGTATCTAGTTCCAACCTTTGAGCATTTGGGACTTGCCCTTTTAAGTCTTTAAATTACTGACCTATAAATAAGACCACTTTCAAAACATGTCAGATTAAATCTCTATTAAGTTTATAATAATAATTTAGGGAGGCCCCAAATTTTGTTCCCACACCTTAGAGGAAACGCCTTTCAAAATTATTTTTCTTGTCATAACTTTAGTGGTGACCTTCATCCATAAAAGAGTATGGTCACAGTTTTTAAGCACTCCCCAGGGATCCATATTTTCTTTGGTGATCTAGATTTATGGCTGTTTCTATAGATCTGCAGAATACCTTGGGTCAGTTCCTCTGAATATATTCCCAGCTCCATACTGAGCCTGTAGTGTAGCATCTCTTATGGGCTGTTTACTGCTGAGTTCTTTCCACAGTATCATCTTAACATGCACCACTTTCTTTTCACAAGATACTGGATGCTTGTGATCATTCAGATTCAGCACACTAATATTTTAGAGTGTTTCTGTAAATGCATGAGCCAGCAATTCCTTCCATTCTGCACAGTAAATGATCACTTGACCACATTTTATTCTCTCGTGGCTTCTCAAACAAGAACAATGGGTGAAAAGGAATTCATCATATCATGGTTTTGGCAGGGTTCCTCAATATTTTATATAGCTTCTTAGTTACAAATAGGGTTTTCAAGAACAGTGAAATGATCAGCTCTTACTGATATAGATCTGCTTTCCAGCTCACTTCTTACTGTCACGACCCAGATTTGAAGCCCAGAGAGTCACAGCGGTTCTGTGATCACTTTGGGTTAAATTAAGGTGAAATGACACCAAACAACTGGCTAAAATGTTTGTCTTGTGGTAGAAAACAATTGAAACTTGGAAAAGGATAATAAGCAATGTGGTCTCATAAATCTATAAGAGGGAAGGGAAGGGAAGGGAAGGGAAGGGAAGGGAAGGGAAGGGAAGGGAAGGGTCAAACAAATTTGGGTCACCACCCCTGGATCCAGTGTCAGCTCAGGTCTGATATTCTTGGGTAGTGGGTGCACACACAGCAAAGTTTCTGCTGCCTTTTAAGTTAATCTTATCAGATGATTAGCATACTAAATGAGGAGGGGCAGGTCTTTCACAAACCCATTTCCATGAAAGACAAGGAAAAAGGTGCAGCATGGGTTTCAATTGAGTTGCTGGTCATACTCACCCTGCCCACCTTTGGTTATTCCACTGTTCCCAGAGATTTTTGCTGACTCCATGCTTCTTATCAGTCATCCCAAGTCATTAGCAAGGCAAGCATGGTGTCCAGTTTGCATGATAGACCCACAAAGTATCAAGCTTAAACAATAGAGCCATAGCAGTACTTGTGATTGAGCGGAAACACCTGGTTTCATTTAGTCCATGTCTCCCCCTCTGAGGCTTATCTAAGGAGTCTTTCGATGCAACTGCAAGAGAGTGGGGGGTGCATCCTTCGATACACTCCCATTTCTTTGGGTGACATTCCTTAGACTAATCCAAAGGCCACAGCTTGTCCATGAGGTTTTCTGTGTCAATGAATGTTTGAGACATTACTTCTTTCTGTTCCTTACACTTACCCATTCTTCTCACTTCACTTCTCACTCAATTCTTAATCATTCTTCTCACTTCTGATTTGCGGAAACAGACTCTACAACTACAGAGAGAGTTATAAAGCAGGTAGATTTACTCTGGTGCCAGGGTGCAAGAGGATTTCTCCACAAAGCTTGCACACCACCAGCACATTTTACCAAAAACTGATAGAGTGTGGATATGCATATTCATTGAATTACATAATACAAATATACATATGCATAAGTAAGGCTGGGTTAGTTTGAAAGGCTGGTGTCAGCAGTTCATGTTATATTTGTGCCTGTGCATTGCCTCCTGGTGGTTGTCTTTGGGGGTCTTTGGCGAAGGCTTGTAGTCTTTCTCACCTTGTACTTTTCCTCAGAGCATGAGCAGATTCTCTTAGCCAATTTCTTGAACAACAAGAACAGTTTCAGCTGGTTTACCCATTCTATCTTATCTAAAAGCACCAGTATATTGTTTTCTACTGTCCATATATGGCTATATATTCACTACAAAGACTAAACTAGATAGAGCACATCTGCTTTCCAAGGACATGTTTCTTATTTTTGCTGAACATTGTAGTTCTTGGTAACTTTCCACAAAACAGTCAGGGCAAGCAGGATTATTAAGCAATATTCAGAGATCTTTATAAATTGCTATAAGTTGCTATAAGTAAATAAGTTGCAAAGCAGGTGATTATTTCCTTGTATTACTTCACCCATTTTATGTACAATTATGTTTACAGCCACTGTAACTAATTCAACAGACTGTTCCTATTAGGGAGCATATTTATTGCCATACTGCTCTTCAGAAACTTTCCTGTGGTCTCATATCTCACAAGAATATGCTGAAATATTACTGAGCATTCCTGAAGTAAATAGAACTGAGTTCTCTCTCAGTTGTTCTCTGGGACTACAATAATTCTTCTGTGGCTGCTTCCACTGCTACAATGGATAGTTGAGCTTTTGGAGAAATTAAGGAAAGAGGCTTTGGTTTGGTCAAGACCTGTGTCAGACAACATTTAAGCTTTTGAGCCATTCCTGTGATACAGGTCCCTTTCTGAAGAGTATCTGAAGGAGGCATGCCACACCTTTCAAAAGGAGGGTACAGGGTGTTGCTCCTATGCATCTCACTGACCAGACCAGAGCAGTAGTTATAGCTCTGTTTCCTCTCTGCTGCTCCTCCCCTCATGAAAGGCCATTGCTAAACTAAGACAGAAGGTTATGGTCTAAGATGAATTCACCAACATGAATTTGCAAAGAAGTCTTTGGCTATCATAGACAAGGAAAGTCACATTTCTAAATACATTACAGCATCACAGACAACCCTATGATCTGAAGTGTATTGGAAATAGACTGCAGGAACTATAAGCTAGCAGTAAGAGACAATCAGCGTACTTCAGAAATGTTTTAAATTAAATATGTCAAATTAGGCACTGGCAGCACAGGAAGATGGCACACTTGCAGCCATTTATGACATTTTTTGCCTTTAATGGAAGCAAGCAGCTGCAGTGATCCTGCCAGCTCTCTGCTTTTAGTTTGAAAGTGAATAGCTATGCTTGATGCTGTTGGGTTTCAGTTTAGAGAAAATGAGTCATTGCCACAGCCAAAGATAATAGCTGAACTGAGAGGGTATTTCATATGAGCTCTTTTTTTTTCAGAATTCACTGAGCCCCTGATATGAAAAAACCCACACCTAGCACACACACCATGCCTTGATGGTAGATTATTTTAATTTTGAATAATAACCTATAACAAGTCATCTTTCCCACCAAAATTAAGTGAACCACCAACTGATAACACTTATGATTGCTAAGATTTAAAGGGTGACAAGAAGAATTTATGTTCTGATCTTCTTTCCTCTTAAACTTGTATTGCTGTCCTTGAGTGTACCTTCTTGGACACTCAGCAGCCTGGCATATGGACATGACTCCTTCAGGGTTCACTTTTACACTCAGTTAGGTTGCACATGCATCCAAGACCCCTCAAAGACCAGGGAATTTTTGCCACTGGAATCCCCTCACTCACCCAGTTCACCCTCACTCTCTCTTTACTCTGTACCAAAGGGCTTGCCACCTCTCCACTTCCTCTAGCCTTCAGTCTTCCCTGGAGTCTGAGGAATCTTACTCACTGCCTACAAGTTTAACCTAGCTACCTACTTTTCTAGTTGCAGTATCCAGAGTTCATGATTTTTTTTAAGCTAATGTATCAGCATAGATCAGAGATTTCAGTCACAGAACAGTTCAGCAGACAGTAAGAGATTTACCTGTGTGTCTCACTTGCTTCTTCTCTCCTTTGTTGTAGGAAAGCTTTTCATTATTTGACCCAACAGTTCTGGAGGAAGTTCTCATTAAAAGGAGACACAAGCAATGGTTTGACCACATCCTTCACAGAATTATACAAATACACTAAGGCTTGCTTTCACAAATGCTAAGAAGAATGTTGCAAAACTAGCCCAATTCATCATATGTTTCTCCCTACCTAGGCGCATAGGACAAACAGCAGTCACAGAAAAGTTCTTGAGATCCACCATTTCAGAGCACTGAAGTCCAGTAGGAAGCCTAGTTTGTATGGTCTCTTCTCTAAAGGGTGGCAATAAGCCATGGTTAGCACAGCTTGAAAGAGGAGAACACAATGCCTCTGGCTATCCTGCAATTGCCTCTGCCATGCCTTTTGGCTTTCCACTCATATCCCAAGGATTTAAAAGCCCTGGACGAACTAGTGAAGGGAACAGAAAAATCCATTGCCTTGGATGAAGCTCTGCACACACCAAATTTATAAATATAGTCAAAAAAACAGAAGACTTCTGAACAAGAGCCCCAAATTTTCACAGGATTTGCACAGTGTGTGTTTCAACACAACATAACCATATCTTTTCTCTGTGCAGCTCTTGAGATTACTTGTAGCAAAGATAGGCATGACAATCCAGGAAAAAACATTTGCAGATATTAATGAATATAAAATTCATCTAGACGCAGAAAAATATTCTAAGCAATTTAAAGGATAATGTAATTCAGAAAAGGGTCTTGCAGTACCATCATAGAATTACAGAATCAGAATCACAGAATCGTTTAGGTTGGGCAAGACCTTGAAGATCATCTAGTCCAACCATTAACCTAACAGTTCCCAACTACACCAGATCCCTCAGCACTATGTCAGCTCGACTCTTAAACACCTCCAGGGATGGAGAATCCACCACCTCCCTGGGTAGCCTATTCCAACCCCTAACAACCCGTTCTGTAAAGAAATGCTTCCTAATATCCAGTCTAAACCTTCCCTGGCACAACTTGACACCATTACTTCTTGTCCTATCACTTGTTACTTGGTTAAAGAGACTCATCCCCAGTTCTCTGCAACCTCCTATCAGGGAGCTGTAGAGGGCGATGAGGTCTCCCCTCAGCCTCCTCTTCTCCAGACTAAACACCCCCAGTTCCCTCAGCCGCTCCCCGTACGACCTGTGCTCCAGACCCTGCACCAGCTTCGTTGCCCATCTCTGGACACACTCGAGTCATTTAATGTCCTTTTTTGTAGTGAGGGCCCCAAAACTGAACACAGGAATCGAGGTGTGGGCCTTTTTGAGAAAGGATGGACATTTCTAAAAGTCTGCTATTTCTCAGACATTGATTTGTTAATAGACCATACTGTTTCTGACTTAGTCATTCCACTTGTACAGTTTCTTTGTTTAGAGATACAGAGTTATTTTTTGGTTTGCCATTGCATATTAACATTTTGAGCTTGTCTGTCTGTTGGCCTGGAGGTCTCCCTCAGCATCATTTCACCTTTGTTAGCATTGCAATGGAGTGAAGAGAGAAGGTCTATGTGGATCATAATGCTTGTGACTTTTCAAAAACAGATGCTTTTGTACCTGGTGTAAGAGATTAAACATGGCTTAGACAATGAAACTGCACAAACTGTGTACCAGTTTGTCCATCCTTTCTGTTCCAACTTATTTCACCACATGAGAAATAAAAGACCCTCAGGTATGGTCAGCCCAAGAATTAGGAATCATCTCTGCTAACAAATGTTACTTTACCAATTAAGTTAAGGAAAAGGAAATAATCACTTTTATTACAGAAATATACCAATGAGGTGATAACCCTGACCAATGTCCTCTTCTCTAAAGAAAGATCAAGAGAATCTGTGAATTCCAACTAGCAAAATCATTTCAGGGTCTTTAGATGGAAGAGGTGGATGGACCACAGTCATCCCATTCCTGCTGTGGACCCATAGAGATTCAAGCTTTTTTCTTCTACTCCATTTATAGAGAATAAGCAAAGACTGTATATTTCTCCAAGCATGATTTACATCTGCCATAGCATTAAATAAACATTTGCCTACTCACTCTGCTTCAGTTCAGCTGTAGTGATATACTTTGTACCATGGAGCTCAGGCTGCTTCAAGTCCCTAGACAGCCATGCGATGGCATAAGTGTTGACTGGAATTTAAGTTAATGACCAAAGGTTGAGCATCTCTTAGCCTTACTCCTGTAGCAAGTGATCCTTCAGGCAGCAAACTTCCTCTGCTTCACCAAAATACTTCTGCCAATGACCAGATCCTCTAGGACAAAGCTTGAAGATATCACAATCAGCATGGGTTTAGTAGATATAAATGAACTCATTTAGGCTTTCTTATTTAATTATTTAATTTTATTTTATGGTAGCTTGTATTTTCATAAGCCTCCATAACTTCTACCTTCAGGAATAGTCTCTGCCCTTTCAATATATGTGGTTTTCTACTATATCTACTCATTATTACCTCACTGCAAATCCTACAGTTATGTGGCACATCACAGCCTTGCTTTGAGCTTTTTCACTAAAGGACTTCAAGCATCAAAGTGGTTCCTAAAATAATACAAGTGAGCCATGATCTTCACTTCTCTTGTCTTCAAGGCATGTGTCTAAAGTCAGCAAAAAGGAAGCACTGAGAACTTTCCCAATGAAAAATAAAAATCAGTCCTTTCTGCATACCTAAAGGCTAATTACTGCAACTGTGATATTAAGGCATTCTCAGAATAATTTCTTTCTGACACACACTCTGCTGATGTACAATAAAAGCTTTTAAAAATATCTCCCTTCACCTTTCATACTCATTGACATAAACCCAGCTTGCAAAATTTCTAAATGTTAATTCACAGCTCTTCATTCATCATATTTATAACCCTCTTTTTTTTTTTTTTTTTACATTAGTAGCTGTTATGTAATTTTAGGTAGTTTAAATGCCAGCTTCACTCACCTATCTGCATACATAGGTGCTGAAGTTTCTTGAATATCTTTATAAACATGTATGAAAGAAAAAGGTTTGCTCAGACTATTCAAAGTGTATAGACAGACTTCAGTAACTATGAAGTTCTTGAATATAAGGGAAAGCAAGCTGGTTTTACAAATGGAAACAAACAAATTATCGCAGTTTTATATCAGTTATCTCAAAAACATATACCATTACAATTAATTTCAATTTTGCTTTGTGCTCATTAGACACAGAGATACTTCAAATATATTCAGAAAATAAAAAAATCAGGAAGCTTCAGAAACATAATACATCTGGTTTTGAAATTAGGGTTTCCTTAATGTATTTTTAATCACTGCTTTTATAAATGGAAGGACCTGTTAATCTGAATTTAATTTCAGCTAACTTAGGGAAACATGTATATACATTAGCAGTTAGGTGATTTCATAGCAGTGGGATTCCATAGCTTAAAGATGTACAAGGTTTGTGAGCAGTAAATATTCATTCTTAGGAAAGGGCATGATGACCTGCAGGTAAAATATTGACTGATATTCTGATTATGAATTAGAGTATCATACTGAGGTCCATTCACAGCTGGATCCCCATTATTGTAGCTGCTAGGTAAGAAAACAAGATAAAAAATGCCTAAACAAGTCTTTGAATAGGAATTAGATCAGTATCATCCACTTACAGCATAGGAAGAAAAACTTTAAAAAATCACATGCAGGGAGAAGAATAAAGTAATATAAACATATTTTAAGTAAGTCAAAGCATAGGTATCAAACTGTACTTTAAGAACTCATAGGTAGATATATCGTTTGCAGACCTGAAGCTGGAATAGTGAAAGGGTCAATGTCCCTGACTGACACTATATGCCCAAGGCCAGTCAGCTCATACCTAACTCTGAATGGTCTGAGGCTAACAGTAACCTAAGTTTCTACCAGGATATCCCCAGAGTGCTCACATTCCTAGTTTTGGCAGAATTGCCAGCTTTTGCAGCAGTGATTCTACAGTACACCTGCTCTCACAGGACCTACCACTTTCACCAAACCAGCAGGGCCTAAATAAGTTGCCGTTCTCGGGAGCATTGTCACCAGATTGCCATTTGCCCCAGTAAAGCGGGAACAATAAGAAAGTAAAAGCAGAGTAACAGCAAGACTGTCCCTACAAATAATTACTAAAGCAACACTCAAAGGCAGGACCTCTGTTTCCTAACTTTCTTCACAGTAACTGTTCCACATAACCAAACTTCTTCATATGGGTGATGGCTGCAGCACTGCAGACCATTGCTGAGAGATAATTCACCCCCACAGACAGTTCTGCCAATCCAGGAAACATTTCTTTGAAAGTGAATACAATTTAAGCATGTATCTCTGTGTTGACCTGTTTGCACTTTTTAAGTACTGTGCTTACCTGAAGGACAGAGCACTCCCCATTCTGTTTCCACCCACAAATCAAGGCAAGACCTAACTCTTCTGCTTCCACACCAACCACTGCTCCTTAGGACAAAGTGCTCTTTGCAGACTTTAGGGCAGATAATTTACTAGTGGTTCTGACAGCTCTGTCAGTATCAGTTTTCACTGGTTTGCCAAGATGGTCACCACTTTACTGAAACATTATAAAACATGCAGTCATCCACTCAAAAGCAGTAACAACATAACACGGTCTGGAAAAGGCTCTGCAGGAGAGTTTCTTAGGCTGCAGCTTCTACAGAGGCTCAAGGACATGCATAGTCTTGAACTTCCTCTGGTCCTCCCTTTCCATTTGATCTTTCTCCCATTGCTTTTTCCCCAATGTTTTAGCTGAAATGACTCCTGCCTCCTGATCCAGTCACCTTTCCATAGCTACATCCTCCAGGCTCATCCTTTGGCCTAAGAGCAACTGTCCTTTCTCATGAGTACACTCCAGTCTTTCCTGCCACTCTTCTAATTAAGAGGTTTCTAAATGGGGATGATGGGGTTCCATGGGAGCCAGAAGATTGTAAGCTACATAGGGAAAGACATATGAAAACTAGTCTACACATACATAAATAATATGCTGCAGATACAATATTTCATCAATTCTATGTTCATTATATCATTAAAAAAACCCACCTTAATTCCATTGAATCATGACCAAGAAAACAAATAGGAGATTTTCCTCCCTTGTTTACAACCGTTGGTCCCATGACACTGTGACATTGCCCTTTTTCCTTTGCCTTCCTGCAACACCAAGTATCCTTCCTCCCAACCAGCCATGGGCAGGACTCTCATCTCAGATCTATAAGAAATTCTGAGCTAAATGAGGAAAAAGAACTTGACTGCAGCTCCTTAACAAAAGCAAAGCAGAAATATAAAAGGTGTTAGTTCTTTTTTACAAGAGTGCTTTATCTGGTGGTTCTACCTTGCAAGCATACTGGGGCTGGATGGTCTTAATGTGCACTACAGTGCACAGCAGTTTCCCACAGCTACTTTACCTGACAGACAGCCTTGGTGGTGTTGTCATTTCAGTTTTTCATATTTTCTTCTTATACAGCTTCAATAACTTGTCAAATAATAATCCAAGATATCAAACCACTTATCTATTTTATACTTTTTTTTTTTTTAATCTGAGGAGGTTGCACTACCCTATAAGCTCCCCAATTTGCTTAGGCATTTAAGCATTGTGCTCTCTTCCCCTAAAATTAGTTTTGAAGTGAAAGGTACTAAGTGATTTTATACATTTATTTGCTATATCAGAAGTTTTGGAGGGTTTTTTGAGAAAGGGTTATTTTGGCATGTCAGACTGAAAACATTTTAATGGAATGAGGAATGAAAAATTGCCTGTAAAGAACATGCCTACTATACAGACAGCCTAGGAGAATTAAAGTTCAGCTTGTTAAAAATATATTCTGACAGACATTTTCTGGCTGTAAATACTGACTTGATTTAATAACAACCCTGTGTGGGGACCTGTCAAAATTGTTGATGGAAAGCAGGCAGGGAGGCTGGTGTGCCCTGCCTTGCCTTTCAGGCTCCTTAGCTCTCAGGATAGACAGCTTCTTGGTCACCAGGCTCACTGGGAAGGGAGAAGTCAAAAGTGCTGATCGGCTGCCTGGTTTCCTGGGCTCCTTCCCTGGCCAAGAGTCAGTTCCCTGTATTTTTAAAAAATGTTATTTTACATTAGTTCTCCTAAGGAAAAACTATCCATTCCACAGAATATTTCACATTTCCAAAGTGGTGTTCCAAATCAACATGGTTAATAAATTGAAAACGGAAAAGGTTCCCTGTGCATCTAATCACATACGGTTCGTCAGAGCAGTCATATAAAATGGCAGTTCTACCACTGAAGTCTGGAAGACGCATTATTTCCTGTATACGGTTTCTTCTACCTTGGGTCATTAAATCGCGCTATGCTGCAGCTAGTAAGAATGTGAGCATCGGCTTTTCACAGAGCTGGGGCTTTACCTTTTCGTGTAGCTAAACCACTAGCTTCATAGCATAGCTTCAGCCACACACAGGTCACTAAAGACACCATCTGTGTAAGGCTTGCTGTTGATTCCCATGCTCAGCCAGTGGCAATTCTAATGATTTCAGTGAATGGTGAGGATTTCACAGGAAAGTGGAGAAAAATGGTTAAATGTCTGAAAAGATTTACATGGGAAAAGAGCAAAGCTCAAAATGCATACGGCTTAGCTAAGCAGTGACTCAGAGGGATCTGATTGCTATCCACAAATATTTCAGAGAGGTTAAACACATGGGTGGGGAGGAACTACTCAGGATAACAAGAGAAAGGAAGCAATATGATTGCAGACAATTTGGACTGAACTGCAGGCATATCTTCTCAATAGCATGACTGGTTAGACTGGAACAATTTGCAAGTGAGACAGCGGTGGTCTCAGCATTTTGGCCATTTACTGCCAGATGGGGAAAACACATGGCGATGAATAATCCTATTGTAGAAGTGGATGGACTTCACAGATTTTTCACGAGCTGTTTCTATTATGCTTTCAAGCTTCTGGGATCTCAGGATGAAAAAAGTAGACGCAGATGAAAAACATAGAGACAGTCACAGTTTTACTGCTGATTGCTACTTTAAGAAAGTAGTATCTCTAAGTAACTGGAGTTATTTTCATTTTTCATTCTATGTCATTGCTCTTTTTAAAATAATCCTATTAAAATGCATAAACCATCTGTATTTCTTCTTGCTTAAAACTAAATAGCAACCATTATGCCAAACAGATAATATTTCAATAGGTTTACAGAATGCTGTATTTACACAAGCACTAAAAAAATATATGTGCACATTTTCATCCTTTTCTGTTCTTGGGTAATGCCAACCTAATGACTTACATTTATATGGCAGTGTTCTTCTGAAAGGAGACCAATTGCTGTACAATCTAGCTTCACAAACATAGAAAACACATTTCACTCATAAGTGTTAGGCAGTGAGCTAAAGGATGAAGAGAACACAGCATTAGAATTCAGTGTTTATATGGCTTGGAGAGAAAGATGCCTCCAGACAAAATAGCAGCATCACATAGGCCAGTGCAGAGCACATTTCTTACACCAGTAACGACTTTTGGGACCAAGGGTGGCACGAATAGCGCCAACATCTCAGCTTTGCAGGAACAAATGAGAGGTTTTGAGATGCAATATGTGATTTATTAAGTAGAGGAAAGGATACTATAAAAATTGCACCAGCTAAAGACAGAAAGGAAAATACTGCCCCAGCCTTGGTATTTGAAAACTTCTGTTTGAAAATGGATTTTAAATACTGGATTTAAATTGCTTGAAGAATGTTTTCTAGGGGGTGTAGTAATGCACAGCATAGTAAATGATGTCAGACAGAGGCATGATGTCTAACTCAGACAAGATATGTATCTTGACATATTTACATTACCTAGAACTTGGCCTGTGTAATGCAAGAAAGAAAAATCACAATTGCACCAGCGTTTCAACTTTGTAAACCAGTATGCTCTATGTGCTCTTCTTTAACTACCCTTTTCCAAGTCTCTCATCAACCCAAATCTGAGCTACAGCAAAACAAGTGAATGGCCACGAAGTAAGGCCTAGATACTAAGAAACTGTAAATGTTATTCATGCACTGACATCTCTGTCCAAGAGTCTGGTGTCCTTAGCCACCAAAGGCTTTCACAAGCACCTGCCTCTAAGCTTGGAAACCATTTAGAAGACAAAACATGCTTATAGGTTAGCACTTCTGTAAATGAGAGAAAATCAGGGCAGAAACTGTCATGTCATATAATTCATGTTAATTGCAATTCATGCTGTTGGATAAGTGCTTAATATTAAACAATTGAACAAAGACACGTGAGACCAATAGATTTCCTGGAATAAATGGTCTCCCAGGAAGAGATTGTAGGGGATATGCTCTCTCCCAGCCTTTTTGTGTTAGCATTCCTAGAGTACAGAGCAACAAAAAAGAAGTCATGAAACACAATGAGGACAGAGGTGCTGAAAAAACCATTGGGCATCCCTACAATGTGCAAAAACACAGTATCTGAGGGGTCAGGGGAGAGACAGAAGAGCAGAAATGAGATGAAGTACAGTACAATCAAGCTTCAGCTGACTGTCCAGAGAGGTACCTGCTGTGGACAAAAGAGCACCTGGAGAGATTGCTGGTGAGAGGAAAGTGCAAAGCTAGAAACCAAGGTAAAGGGATGGTTGCAGTGATTAAACAGAGAGGATGAAGGGTGGGACAAAGATTTTAGAAGTAAATTCTGGAAGGTTGCAATTATATTGGCCCAAATTCCAGGCTTCCTCCAACATAAAGGGACCTTCACTTTACATAGGATGGGCTTAAAAAGCAAGAGCCCTTTATATGCTGCTAGTGCTCCTCAGTGGAACCCTTAAACATGAATTTCTGAGTGCTGGATCCATCAGCCCCTGCACGAAGCTGGTTCCTGATGTAAGGAAACTCTCGTTTCACGGAAAACATTGTTGCAGGCAAATAATTTATGGTTATATGTTATTGACAGAAATTATTTGGAATAGTTTCTATACCTTATTCCTTGCTTTGCCCACAACTCAGGCTCTCCCTGTACACCTCCTCAGCAGCAGCCCCAGCACATCACTGCCCCTGTCAGGCTGCAGCTGCCCTGTGAGGCTCTGACTGAAGGTGAACCAGTCAGGTCAGGTTGCTCTGGCTTTCTAAAGGATCACACTACACCTATTCCTGGAGTATCATTTAGATGTAAGACATTTGATGTTTTAAGTTTTCAAAAGATCAGGCTGAGTGATGTAGAGGGGAAAAATGGGGAGGGAAAAGCTGAAGTTTGACAAAGGTAAGCACAAAATAAGAGAAAAAAAGAGGAACATCAACATTATATCAAACTTCATATTGGTTAAAATCTTCAGTGTAACTCCACTTACTTCATTGACTCCAGGGTGCATTGACTCCAGGGTGCATTTGGTAATGGTTTACACTCTGGCTCTTGTATTTCTACCATGTACTTGGATAAAAGGAGTCTATCTACCTTTCTGCCTACTCCTCTTGAGGGAAAGGTGGTTTATTATAACTGGAGCAACATGCAATGGGGTCTGCTCTGTACCTCTCACCAAAAAAAAGCCAAAGATGACTGTGACCCTCTGAGATATCACACTTTGCGATCAATGAAATACAAAAAGGGCTGGCAGCCCATGACCATGAAAAAGAAAAGGAGAAACCTATCTGTCTGATGCCTTTGTTGCACATAGCTTTTTATTTTAGGCCTCCTTTAATCCAATAGAGCCGCCTATAAAATATATCTCCATGCTACTGTCTCTTTTAACAGAGGTCTCTTGATGATTTTTTGTTCTCTATTTCTGCTCAATTGGATTGTATCATATTTTTGCTCTTCAAATGTTCTCTCTTCCTTAGGCTTTCAAGCTCATTTCTTCTTCACTCTACCCAGACCCACCAATCCCTTTTCTTTTACCTACCCAATGTCTCAAATTCTCTCTTTGAAACAAAGTCAGACCTCAAGTTTTTTCAAGTCCTCAGGTCTATAAAAATCTGTACTCCCTAATCCTGGGTGCCTTTTGTGTTATCAGTTCTCTTTGTAAAATATTTAAAGATGTATAAACATTAGTTTTTATGGTAAATATGAGTGGTTTTTTTGTGGAATGTCGAAAGCAAAGCAAAATCTGAATGCCAAGAAACCTTAGAAAAATTATAGGATTATTTTTGAGAACAGCCCTGCAGAGAAGGACTTGGTGGATGAGAAATTGGACCTGGCAATGTGTGATTGCAGCCTAGAAATCCAGTCATACCCTGGGCTGCATCAAAAGAAGGGTGGCCAGCAGGTCAAGGGAGGTGATTTTTGTCCCTCTCTGCTCTGGTGAGACCCCACCTGGAGTCCTGCATCCAGCTCTGGAGCCCTCAGCACAGGAAAGACTTGGGTCTGCTGAGGCGGGTCCAGAGGAGGGTCACAAAAATGATCAGAGGGATGTAACACCTCTCCTGAGAAGAAAAGCTGAGAGAGTTGGGATTGTTCAGCCTGGATAAGTCTTCAGGGAGATCTTACTGTGGTCTTTCAATATATAAAAGAAGCTTATATGAAAGACAGGGAAAGACTTTTTACCAAGGCCTGTACTGACAGGACAAGGGGCAATGGTTTTAAACTGAAAGAGGGTAGGTTTAGATTGGAGATAAGGAAGAAATTTTTTACGATGAAGGTGGTGAAACACTGGAAGAGGTTTCCAAGAGAAGCTGTGGCTGCCCCCTCCCTGGCAGTGTTCAAGTCCAGGTTGGATGGGGCTTTGAGCAACCTGGTCTGGTGGAAGGTGTCTCTGATCATGGCAGGGGGCTTGGAACTAGGTGATCTTTAAAAGGTCCCTTCCAATGCAAACATTCTGTGATTCTATGATTCTTTAATTATTGAATTTCTGAGATCAGTTAATATTGTCCACATTCCTTCAATCCATCATAAAAGGTAACCCTTCTTCAAAATCCCAGATCAATGCTCTTCAATGCAGAGGTGGAAAATCAGTTTCAATCACAGTTGCTTGGTTTCAGTGTTTTTCAAGAATTCGGCTTTCCCTGCCAAGTAAAGATATCTACTGACGGTACAGTGAACACTACTTAATAGAGAAAGTGGTTTCTGCTACTTCCTTTCTTAAGATGGGTAGCTGTCTTGTCTTAAAAGGTATAGCTTAGCCCCTACTGGGGAGTCTCACAAAAGGATTTATGAAAGAGGCATGTGAGAAAATGTGGATCCTTAGTATATATAGTGGCAACAGTATAGAATAAAAGCATCTCTACTGTTACTAAGGTGAGATGTCCCCATTTACCAGCTGTGATTTATTGAGAACTGTCAGACATTTAGGGATTCCTGGCTGATAACAGTTTCAAATGCCTGGGTCAACTGTTACCTGATTTTCACTTAGCTTTCCTTCTGAATTCCTATACTAATCCAACCAAAGTCAGAAAGTGGCCACTAGGGTTTCTCCTTCAGTTAACTAAACCTGCAGTCAGAAAGTGGATCTAAAGTCAAAAGAAAAGGACAACATTTTCTTAATTTCTTACTGACTCTGATAAGAACAAGCAATTTGCTATAATGATAATTTAGGTAAAGTCCCCTTCTATTGTATCTGCAGCTCTTTTTTTTTTTTTTTTTTTTTTTTTTTTTTTTTTTTTTACAGTAAATAAATCACATACAGAGCACAATATTCCAGACAAGCTTCCATTGCATTAAAAGTTCAGAAACATGGTTCGTTATGTATAATAAATGCATCAGAAGAGCTATTCTGTATTCATCACAGATGGGTATGCCCCACTAAAGTATTAAGTCAACCTTTGAGCAGGCCATGCTTCCTAAGTTTCAATGTGTATTGTGGCTACAGCTCAGGGGGTGCATTAGCAGTGTCTCTCCCCACAGGCTGATAAAAAATGGGGTTTTTTTCCTTATCTGGAGTTTAACAGGCATTAGCAGTAAAACAGATTCTTTGAATTTAATTAACTGAAAGCCCTACAGTAAAGGAGAATAACTTTCAGTTGACCCAACATAGAAACAGCCTTCTTCATGAGCATTTGAGATAAAGCCCTGGTGTTCATGCAAATTACAATCTGAATAATAAAAATGTTTTATGCATATGTATGATTGAATAAATGAAAACTGGGAGTAGTAAACTTCAAAACAAAACCTCAAAACAACTTTACTGTAAAGCTATTAGATCTTGGTTTAGATTCACAGAGATGAAGATTTCCATTAAAAAGCAAGATGCATCATTCTCCTGCAGCCATTCAGAACACACTTAGCTAGTGGGGTTTGGTTTGTTTTTCTTCTTTTGTTAGAGCTAAACCCAAAATCATAACATTTTAATCTCAAGAATAATCTTCAGAAAATGTGTGGTTTTGTTAAAAACAGTGTCAACATGACAATGTGGGGAAGGATAATCAGGGCATAAATATTCAACATAACAGTACCTACATGGTGAAGACTAGTGCATTTTGGCAAAGGGAGATGGGAGGATATAAGCAAGAACTTCGCTCAGAACTTTCCTTTTTTTTTCCTCTCAAACTGAATGTGAACCAAAACATCCTGAAAGTACTGAAACACATAGATACTTTCAGTCTTCTGAAAGAGCAGAATCAGCAATTTCAGATTATGAAGGGCAGTTCTTAAGTGATTTCAAGTCATTTCAAGTGAAAACATCAGAAATGTGGGGTTTGCAGCAATCTGAGACCACAAGATGTTCCAGTATTTTTAAGTGTCTTAATTTTCCACAGCGAAATGTTTTTAAGCTTGTTTAAAACTTGTTTCCCTGCATTGGTGAATGTATCCTTTGTTACTAAAAAGAACCCTTCCTCAATAATTTCAGCTTCTGCAGAACAAGATTGCAGTCCTGCAACATTATCTACATTGATAAACGCAGAGAGACACCTCAGTTTTACCGAAGAGCCTGACCCTGTTTTTTGGCCCAAGACATGATTAAGTGGTGTTCTTTCTGGATTCCGTGCTATCGTAACAGAGTATCTGGATCATTTTTCTGCAAAATAGATGTCTGAATGGAGGAAAAACAAACATCATCATATAAGGGTTTACACCAAGTTCCTGGACCGTTTTAAGAACTAATTTTTGAAAGTAATTAGCCATTATCTGAATACTCTAAAATACCAAAGACTTTGCATATTAAATTCAACATGGTTCTTTCAAAATTATCAAATCCACTTTAGGTTTTGTTAATTGTTTTCATGTTCACTGTAAGAAGCCTACACCTCTTTCAGTGAGGGTGCAATTGGCATAAAACTGCTAGGTTTTGACTGACATTTAGCTCAAAGACTTTTTGGATGCATAAGACATTTTCAGCCGGAGCAAATGAAAAGTATTTCCCCCCACCTCCCTCAACTCCTCTTCACTGGTGAGGAACTCAGGCTCTCTGGTTTCCTGAGAAGAATGAAGGTCTCCTGTGATATAGTAAAGGATAAGGCTTCCTTAAAAGAAGGACCTGAAAAAAAAAAAAAAAAAAAAAACCAAAAACAAAACCCAAACATTAAACATCTGGTGATTTACACTGAATGCTTGAGCAAGAGCTCCATGTACTAAGTTCCTAACTGTTTTGGGTTTTTTTTCCCCAATCAAAGTTTGGAAATTCAGTCCTATATGATGTAGCTCACTTCAATGCTAACTGAAAAAAAAAAAAAAAAAAGGCAGTATAATTCGCACCTCAAAATGCAAAATGAAAAATATTTTCCTCTGCAATAGTTTGAAGATTCCATTTCAAGCTAGTTGCTATGACTACCTCAACACTAAATTTGCTTTAAAATGTCATCATCCTGCCATCGTGTGCCAATTTGTGGTACTGCTCACAAAGTCTGTATTTAATACCGAAATTATGACTCAGTTTTAAAACGTGGACATTTCTATCACTAGAAAAATACATGTTGCAATATAAATATCAGGTTTTAAGCACTTGGAATTATTAATATGATATGATGCTGAATTAGAATGATTAATGCATATATATAAATGTGATGCAATGACTCTTTTTGCTTCTTTTACTTCAGAACCAGTGCTCTATAATATAAAACATCTGGTAAACCAACAGCTAACTTGATGACACTGGTAACATTAACACTTTACTTGAAGAAAAATTAGTAATTTCGGTCTTGGGCTTTCCTCCTTTGTCCCAGTCTTGTTCTGTTCCAGACTGTGTAGAAAATCATTCATCTTGCACCCCATTGCTAGACCAGCTGTATTAAGTAGGTATGCTGCATCAGAGTACCCCATCTTAGCATGCAGCATAAGATGGGAAAAGAAGGGGAAGATGCTTTTTGTTCTGTTTAGGCTACAGAAACCAAAATCTCTTTCAATGTCCAGGTGCATACCCAGCCAGCTCCCAGTTCTGTATCAGACCAATATGTGGGCACACACCAACCTCTCCCTCCTCTTCCACAGGGAGAACCCCAAGCACATACCCTTAAATCCCACTAAGCACAGACAATGGGTTTTTCTGCTTTTGTACTGCTGAACACCTGTAGTACCTCATCATCTTCTACTCCAGCCTCGAGGTTGAAACACTGATAAAACTTTCAAGCCACATAAATGAGGAGGTAGCTGCCTCTTTTCTCATCCACTTCTTTAGCACTGGACTATGTTGAGCTTGCATCACCCTCCTAACCCCCACTGCCGACAGATGCCGGTTTGCAGTGTCAGTGCAGGGCTGGAAGAGTGAGACAATACATTGCCAGCTGGCCAACATTAAAGTGAATTCACACAGCACTGGTCTGTACTCCTGAGACACTGAATACATCATTTTAAATAAGTAAATTTTTAAAAAATCAAAATGGCTGAAATAGCTCAGGACCCCTGGGAAGAAAGCATTCACAGCTTCCATAAAACCTCAAACTCAGAAGGTGTGATTGAAAATAAATCACTGAAACTCTCTAGCCAACTGTTACAGATGAAGGCAAACATTCACTAAAAAGTTATTTAAAATCTCCACAAGGAACCTGAAATATCTCTGCTCCAGCTGAGGCAGGTTATAACTATCCATGTATAACCTTATTGAGTAAGATAACTCAGAAATGGGAAGCTATGCTGCCTCTAGAGCAGAGCAACTCAATACTGCCTGGGCTGATAAAATGTTTTACATCTGTTGCCATCCTACCATTGCATGCATTTAGGTCTTTCTAATGGCAGCCAACCACTGACAAGCTCTGTACAAGGTTCTCTCACCAAAAGCAGTTCCATTTCTTCATTTAATCTTCTACCTTATTTCCCTTTATGATCAGGAATGAGATTAAAGTCTGCCACTAAGAACAGAACTGTCAGAGGCAACCAGAGCATCTAGCCCTCTCGCTCTCTTTGACAAATTGATGGATTTCAGTGTTTCTGCTCTGACATCAAAGACCCAATCCTGCAAGTAGTTTTTCACACAGATAGTCCCATTGATTGCAGTGGGAGTAACTTCCACAGGTTTGCAGAATGCCCTCCTTTCACATGCTGTAGCCATTACTCAGCTGCACTAGCAGCTGGTGAGAAATGAATGTAATTAGATTTTCAGGGCAAAAGTCCAGTGGGTTTACAAGGGGCATACAAGCTGCATGCCTCCTCTGCAAGGGCTAACAATTCACTCTTCAAATGCATCTTACCATTTTATCTGCCTCTGTTTTACTTCGAGCAAATCTGAATTCATGAACTGGTCAAAACCAAGACTTGTGCTAAGGAGTAATCTTCTGAGTCCAGGCTAACAGGACCTGGCAGGCTAGTTTAACCCTCTCATTTAATTTGTAGCAGCAGAGATGCTGCTAATGTTGGAATAGTACCAAACTTACCTAATTAACTCAGCATTGCTTCCTGCCACAGGTTATTGCATTTGGGTCCTGCAAATATTCCCCCCCTGCACCCAAATTCCCATTTTGCAACATGTCAATTGTGATGCGCATTTCCAATGCCTTGCAGCACAGAAGGGCTCTCTCCTTCCTCGGGCCATTAGATTTAAGCAATATCCAGATAAATAATAATAAGGTTTCCTGTATTCATAATGTGTCATAGCACAGAATACCTTGATACAATGACAAGGGCATAATAGGATTTTTATGGGAGAGAAGATAAAAGGCTACCTTGGCACTTACATTTCATCTGTTCCAGAGGCCTGTGCTGCTCACAGGGCAAGAACAGAGCAGGTGATTGACCACCTCCTCTCTACAGCAGTGTATTTGGGTCCATTTAGGTAAAGAATCTCTGCTAAACAAAAATAATGAAGTGGGCTGTTACACAACCAGTCAGCTTCGTTCACAGACATTAGCTACACCAATAAATCTGAGTCATGACTTGATTATAGTGCTGATAGCAAGGTGGGTGGTAAAGACAGAACTCTTACAAGTTTGGAAAATAGGACTGGTAGAGATCTTAAGAGGTCATCTAGACTAGTCTTCCTGTCCAAATCAGGAACAGTTACATGGATACAGTTTTCAGAAGACATCAACCCTATCAGTTATTTGTTAAGCTTGTTCTCAAAAATCCTCACTAGCGATGGGCACTATCCAGTATTACAGAAAAATCTATTCAGTGCTTCTATGTTCTTACTTTCTTACTTTTGGAAATTATTTTGTACTGTCTGAAAAATCTCTGCTACTTTATGTGTTGTTTATCTCTTCTCTGTGTTCTCCTTTAGTATATTATCACTGTAGTGTTACCCCTTATTTGAAGGCATTTCATGGGTACATTTCTATTCTCAGCATTTCTGGATCAAATTAATTGCATTTGGCAGGATGGCTCTCGCATTGCCTTTGATCAGAGACCCTTACACTGTGCAGTGCCTTGCTATTGGACCAGACAATGTGTGTTGTTTCCTTCTTTGGTCTTTATAACTAATACTCTCCAAAACCCTCCTTTAAGCATTCACACGTACATTTTCTGGTTTGCACCCATGTGTAAAAAAAATATCATGATACTGAGGAACATGCATCTGCAAATATTTGTTTGCTTGTGCCAAGTGGGAGGTATGGAATTTCCTCCATAGATCTTCAAATAAACCTTGCAAGCTGCAAGCTGAGTGGGCCTTTACACTCTTTAGCATGTGTTGCATCATTCATGCATCGATGTGAAACCCTTTTATGAGCCAAAGAACAGCTCACTTCACCCCATACTTCCAGTCCTATACTTCACGAAGTGTCTGGCACTGTTTGTGCAGAGGGGTCATAGGAACAAGCTGAAGCATTGGATGACACAGTTTATCTGTTAGCCCAGTCCTGGGGTCTGTATTATGATAATTCAACAAACTTCCTTCAAGACACATCTGTCACGGAGGGGCTAACCCTAAGCAAGCTGATCACACTTCACTTTTTATTAGCTGGCCTTGGAGTGACAGCCCTAACTTAGCAGAATTCCTCCATTCTCTCCAAAACTTCCCATCATACAACCAAAACAAGAGAAAAACCCCACACATCTGGACACATTGCACTAACCCTGTCCTCGAACAGATCCCAACCAGATCCATTCAACAAAAACCACTCACAAACATACTGAGCTGGAGCCAGTGTTCTGGACTGACCACAGTCAGGCTTCTGGCCAAGACATGGTAGAATATCCATCCTCCACCCTGGCCTTCTCTGAGAGCATTTAGTACTGCTGGCTGTAGTGTATTACTGCTCAAGAGAGGGAGCAGGGGACTCAGGAAATGCTATAAAATGCATTCAGTGTACAAATGGAAGTAGTTGAAGTCTTCCTCAAAGGGGCCACAGAAAACTGGTGGGAAGTCACAGCTTCACCAGCAGACCCAGGCCATTCTCATCCAGTATCTAAATGAAGGTGTCAAAAGAAACAGAGAAGCATCATGGATGCAAACACCAACATTTGCAAACTTCTCCTTGTCCTTCATGACATACAACAATGCCTTTCATTGAGCTGGCTGGAAAAGATAAATTCATAGATGATTAACAGCCAGTTAAATCTGAGGAAGAGTATTATCTGAGCTAGTAGAGGGAAGCAAATATAGTGGGAAGTTTGCAGCTAATGAGTGAGAAGACCCTTTTGGCTGAAGGTAACTGACTTTCAGTGGAAGGGAAGGGCCTTTTCTAAGAAAATACACACCTGAAAAGACAATGCAAAGCTCTCACCACACCATCCAGGAGTAATGTTTTCTGTCAAATCTCCAAAGCATGAACAGCTAATCCTCCGCTTCAGATCCTGACCCAACTTGAATACCTGCCTTAGCGCTTACTGTCTGAACTGCAGCAGGGCACTATTACTGAGCAAGATCATTTCTAACTTCATGTCTCCAAGGACGCTCTAAGCATTCAGAATGGTGTAGATTTGAATCTCCATGTCATTCAGTAGTTCAAGGCCTGGGATAGTAAAATATGCTTCATGGTTCCCAGCATGCTAACGTGCTGCGCAATCATACTGTAACTGGCTGTCGGTAATGGGGTGAACTGCTTTCACATGGGAAACAGAACTTTCTTACAACAAACTTCAAAAGAAACCCCAAACAAATTAGTCTGGAAGCTTTGAAGAGCATTAACCCATCCCAACAGAAATCTCTACAGCCTTGACCTTTCTTCTGACATCTGCTAAAGAATTGGAAAATAATTTCCCACAGGCATGATCCAAGACTAAGAAAATAGTTTGAAGGGAAAATTTGTTTCCATTTTGCTGGAAATTTTCAAATATCTGTCAGGAAACCAGCCTCAGCTCCATGGCTTCTCCCAGCCCACAGTCAGCAGCTTCAATCCCCATCGTCCAAGCCCTCCCAGTGAGGACGTCTGAAATGTGAAGCTACTATTTCACATATAATTAGTGCTGTTCTGGAATACACATTAACATTTGTTGCTTTTGCAAGGTGACAGATTATTTTGTTATCATTTATCCTTTATTCCAGAGATACGCCATTCTACCAGATACTATGCATAAACTTTGTTTAAATCAACTTCACAGTTTTCCCCATAACTGAAATTCAACTGAGGAAAAAAAAAAAAAAAAAACATATATAACTGCCTTAGTTCTGTAGCAAATCATTAACACTTCCCATTAAGTTGACCGAGGAACAAAAAAAAAAATTATTGTGACCTTTGTGGCTGAAATTACCAAACTTTTTAATACTGGTATCACTCTCTGTTTCTCTGAACTGACTCAACTATTGTACCCCCACTATTTGACCTGCTGTCTAACTCTTTGCTTTTCTGCTGACTCTGCTGGTTTTTGTCTCTCTACATTAATAGGAAGTTTAAGGTCTTTGTTTCTGGTATCAGACTTAAACATTGTTTTGTTGGCACTCTTGCATGAGGCTGATGCATATTGACTGCTACTCTTCATTGTTTGTCCTCACGGTAGTTCACATTGCTTTAGTTAGCTAAACTAGGAAACATTAATTTTGGGCAGACTCCTCAATGACTCTTTTGCTGTTGACTATTATTACTATCTGCTAACTATAACTATCTGTTTACTGCATTTTTTCCCTCAGATTAGCTGGTAGGAAACTTTTGTACCTTTAGAGGAAAAAAGAGGCAAACAAAGCTTCCTTACTTTTATTGAAGTAAGAGTTAGAAAAGACTCTTCTAAGATCATCAAATGAATCACTTGATAAGTATGGCACTACTGTCTCTATTTCTGTCCCAGCTGTCAGCAACCTGAACACCAGGAAGTAATTTTATTTGATTGCAGATTTGGCTTTTAGCTGCTGCTCCACAACCAGGCTGTGACTCTGGACAGGTTGAACCGTGTTCCTAAGCACCATGGGTGTGCAGCCAGAAGCCAATGCTTTAACTGCTCTAGTGGAAGGTGTCCCTTCCCATAGCAGCAGGGGTGGAACTAAAAGATTTTTAAGGTACTTCCAACCCAAACTACTCTAGGATTCTATGAACTACTTGTCTCTGTCTTTGCAGCATGACAAGCAGAGCCAGGGCACAATATACTTCTTGGATGAACTTTGCTGAGAGTTTAAGCTCTCCACAAATACTGAACGTGTCTTTTGGGGTTAGAAGAGATAATCCCACAGCGCTTTACACTTTATGCATTCATAATCTTTTTATTCCTCATTTTGAGTACGACCCACATTTGCAACTTAGCAGGTTGGAAAGCAGAGAGGGAAGGCAATATTTGCAGAGTGTGCATTCTTGAGAATCAACGATAGTTGTACCAGATACCCAGAAACTGTAAAGCCAGAAGTCTTCCTAGTGACAGAGCGATTATTCCCTGCAGCTATGGACTATGTACACTTGAAGTTGTCTCTGCACTCAAGAAGAAAAGAGGATGCAGATTTGAAGGAATACTCAGGTATAAGACCTTTTATTCACCTTCACTGAAAGAAAAGCAATTTAAAGGGAACATGGAGTTCCCTTTACAGCCCACAAACCACGGGCAAACAAAAACTAACTGCTGCACTCTGGTTTATGTAGGACAGGCACCCTACATGGTTAAAACTGGCCTATCATTGCACATACATTTACATACCTGCAAGAAGTTAGAGAAACCATCTCCTCTGATTTACTCACATATTTTTTGCCTAAAAGATGGGATAATGTAATTACATACAAAGAAATCAAAAGCAAAACCACTGAATGATCTGACCGCATCCCACACCTGAATACACTGTGCAGAACATACACAGCAGTTCAGAGAGCAGCACCATGAAGGTACACCAAAGAGGAATGTGGTCTGCTGCAAAAACAGCATCTTACTAACCTTTACTACCATAGCATCTCTGGTACTTAGTGCAAAAATTCTCATGAACATTAAGAAAATATGGGGAAATTATTGACTTTGTGAAAACACCATTTCCCAGCCACTCTTCAAGATTTATTACAAGTCTAGCTTCTCTTGTTGCTGGGATTATTTCTGTTATAGTATTTGACATAAAGAATAATTTATCAAAATTATAATATGCATACATGAGCTCAGTTGTATAACTCAGCATTTACTGAGCATTATCCTTTGTTGTGCTAATGGGGTTTTTAGCTTTCTTCTATTTTCTCTGTCAAGTCACTCAGCTAAGTGACAGTCACAGCAGTCATTTACAGAGAGTGACTAAGTTACACAGCAGTACGTATCAAGATGCAAAGGATCCTATCTAGTGACAGCTGCAAAGGGAATTTCTGTAAGCTGAATGCAAACAGTGAATAGAAACATAGCCAGCAATTCAAGCAATAACGTTACAGTGTCTCTGTGATTTACAGTGACCTATTTCACTTCTGATTATAGTTGCTAAGGGCAGAAGCTCCAATGGTACAATGACACTAATGCTGTCACCTGCTGTCACCTTCCCAGCCTCAGGATGCTCCTGGAGTGCTTTTCACACCAGTGCAGAACAAGTCTGCAGGTCTCTAGGTGAGTTTTGGAGACATCTCTTGCCTTGCCCTTTGTGTAGGAGATCCAGTTTCAACACTAATGCTTCCATGATAAGCTACACAAAGATTTGGTGAACATCATAAATGACAGTCTGTGTGTGTCTGAGAAGTGAGGACCAGGACATGTTGTCCACATGATTCTCAGTACCTTCTAGCTTCCCTCTCTGGAGTTGTTTTGCACTAGACCTTAAAACTCTGCCGTCATTGTGGAAAGGGGTTGAGTTTTGTTCCAACAGCAGGATAATTAGTGCCCAGTAGCTAGACTGCTGCAAAGTCCCAGCAGCACCAAGGGCATTACAGTCTTTTTGCCAGGTTGATAGATAATGACAACACAAGTGAAAGGGAGCTACGTCACTGACCAACTTCAAGTGAGTCAGATCAGTTCCTGGTCTAGGAGGCTGGTCTTCTCCTACTTTTAATAAAGGGAGAGGCAAACGCTTCCAGAATGCAATTCAGAAGAGGAGCCATAATTAAATGCATAGAAGTGCATATGTCCCTGCCAGTGGTTCTTCCTGTAGAGAAGAAGTCTAAAATATTTTACCTTCATTAGCACCTTCATGTCAGAGGTAACACCGAGTCATTCTGAGGGAATGCTGACCTTTGAAGAGAATGAAATGGGGCCCTTGTTATAGCCAGCCCTTGTTATAAAAGCATCACACACTTGCTTGATGTGTTACATTGCCCTAATGTAGGTACATTCACTGCAAAACCAGCCTAATCCACCTTGCATCCAAATGTACTAGTCTCCAGATGTAGTACTTCCACTCATATCCTCCAGTATCCATAACTATATATATGGGATGAATATTCAAAAATGTAATCTTGGCATGCCCCAGACTAGTTCAAGTCTGACAAATATAACTTTTGATCACACTCGGTTCATGTGGAAAAGTTAGAACAGCTGCTGCTATTTCAGTTCTCACAGGCAGGGAGATACATTACCTACAAATAGACATAGCAAGTATAACCCCGAAGGCAGACAGCACTGGGAGATGTGCTGGTGCAACCTGCCTGCCCACAAACACAAGGGCTTGCAAGGGGATACCCAATACAAGATCTAAAACTGTGCTCTGTAGCACTTACATCAGGGGAAACGCCTCCCTCTCACCCACTGCTCCTTCAGAAATGGAACCAAGGTTTCTGAAGCATCTTCATGATTTGGGTTTTTTTGGGGGGGGTTCTT
>NW_020799095.1:126848116-126869863 GCF_003259725.1 Athene cunicularia
GGGGGCAATGTTTATGCAACTTTAAAGACTGAAGAAGTGGCAATGAAAATCTTATCCAATGAGTTTACTGACCATAAAAAGAATTCAAGGACAGAGCACGGTGAAATAGATAAACCTTGCTGTAACCATTTTGAAATATAACTCATACGGGTGGTTAAGGAGAGGGAAAGCAAAACACATTCATCTTAACACTTAGAATTTGATTATGGTCCATCGATTTCCTTGACAAATCTCCTGGTCCTACCTCATCAGCTGTAAATATGCACCTGTATAACAACAATAGCTAAAGTCTGGCACCTGGGCAAAGAAGTTAATATTCTTCCTCAGAGACAGCCAGTTCATTTTTAATGGTATATGTGGGATAATTTTTTCCCCCCAAAGTAATTTCTTTTGTTAGCAAGAATATGAAAATAATCCCTTAGAAATACCATCACAAACCTATTTTTTAACTTCTGCCTTCTTCCATTTTCCTACTAGCTACTCTCCAGGCAGTCAGCAAAAACATCACAGAATTTACACAGCCAGCAACCATATAGGCAATGAAAAATAAATTGCAATGTAGGAACGGGAGAAAAACCTGACAAAGGAAGTAGACAGGATTCTTTAGAAAAAAGTTAAATAGCACAACAGTTCTTAGAACAGAGCAAATTTTAAAAACAAAACAGTAGTATTCTTTGAGAGAAAAGGACAATAATTTTTTGACAAATGAAATAAAAATTATTTGCTCAATAATAATTTAAGTCTTGGAGAAATGATTAATCATTAATGAAGAGTGGGAAGGTAAAGACAGAGAAACCTAAGAGGCCATCTAGCCTATTTCCCTGCTACTCCAGTGTTTCAAACTGTCTGAGCTCATTCAGCACAAGAACTGCCTTTGAGGTGTACTTCTAAGACTTTCTCTGCTATAGATGTTCCTGCAACACACACGAACAGAATCAAAGAGATGTCCTAAACTGAGCTGAAGATTTCATTCCAGGTGAGATTTAATTTATTGTAGAATGTGTTCCATCAGGTGGGTCAGAATGAATATAGGAATTAAGCAAAACAATATTTAGTCCAATTTTACACCTCAACTGTAATATTATTGTGCTAATTACTGTCAATTTGTGTGATTCAACATGGACTGCTAGACAGTGACCTTCAGCTTCTCGTTTTTGTTGGTCACTGAAAGAGCTTGATTGCAAAGGTAAGAACACATGTTTGTCACTATGCAGCTCTCATTTTTCCTTATTTCTTTGAGCTGACAGCAGGTAACTTGACCTAGAAAAATGAATAGAAATACAATTCATAGAAATGTCAACCAGGCATTGCTTCCACACATTTCTCTCGCATCAGTGTTGAGCACCATGCATTGGAAATGTTCTTTGTCAACTCATTGGACTGTGAAACTAGTTTGAAAGCAAACCTTGAAATTTTGCTTACAGAACCTTCACACTGATAAATTTAATTTACTACCTCTTTCTGGAAACAACAAATGTACATTTAACTTCTTAAACAACAGTAAGTGCAAAAGAAATGACAAAATAATTCTTATTGACATTTTCCTATCCGTCCTAATTCTCTCCTCATTTTAGGCCCATTTTTCCATTTTGTGGGGATTAATATTTAGAAAACAACCTTAAGCTTTAACTCCACGGAATATATAGGCAGCACAAACTGTTCTCAAATATGCATTTATTCTGTCAGGGAAGATATCAATGGTTGGTTTAAAGTGTAACATTGCCCATATTTATTCATGCAGCAGAAAAGAGAATGTAACTACATAAATATTGCATAACCATAAATCAGCAGAGACATGAAATTAAAAAAAAAATGCAGTGTCTTAAGAGGAAGATAATCTATTGTTTTGCATGTTGTTTTCCACTCTTTAATCAAATAATGCATTCCAGAAATCTGTATTAGGTTCTGATCCTGTAAGCACTTTCAGTAAGTTTAAGGTTGGGTGCCTTGTCACACTGATTAGTTAATTTAGTTCTGTGTATAATGAAACTGCATCACAGGAAATCCATCTTGCCCAGTGCTCATCTTACTACTGTCTCAGGCTTTGATACTGAGATGAGACAAAACTAAGTGCAATGCAGCTTTAATTCAGCACATTCCCACTGGAGTCGGAGAAAGAAAAGACTTGCTCTCCTCAGTAAAAGCTAAAGTACTTTAAAAATGCTCTTAACTCATATTCCTATTTTAGAGCCCCCAAAGAATTATTCCAGAAGATGAGAAAAGAAGCTATCATGTGTCCTCTCTCTCTCTGGGTGTCCTAAATTGACCAATATACCACAAACCATGAGCAAAAAGTTCTCTTACAGACTGAAACTGCTTTTAAAAGTTGCATTGTCTACAAAGAAATTGGACCAGAATGATCAGATAAAAATACATCTGTACTAACATCCTGATTCCAGAACTGCCAGGAGGCAATGAACTGGAACAATATTTTTCACTCTGCGACATCCAAGAACTACTCTAAAAGATGCATGACCTTTAATTAATAGAAGGCAATTTATGCTTAAATTCACTACATGGAGGTCCAAAAAATTTGCAGTCTGAAAATCAAAAGACTGAAAATCACTACTCTGAAAATGTTCAGGCAAAAATGTATCAATTATAGACTCAGAGTTTGACAGAAACAGTGGATCTCTGAATCACTACATGAAAAAAGTTCATGTTTTGACTTAGACCTCATTCCAAAAGTCAAACCAGTGTCAACATATGAATAATTTTTCCTCTTAACTGGCCGCCTGACTTACATAGATACAAATGTTTTTGCTATTGAGCTGCCTAATCCCATCGGCTTAAATCTGTCATGGCTTTCTCTTGAGCCTTCTTGATTTAGACTTCCAAAGGGTTATTCTAAGAAGTAATAAAAGAAGCTGTCACATACCCCATCCTTATTCATCCCCTAGATGATGACCATTACTTTGCAGCATTGAGAAAACTGTAACACCAGATTGCTTTGATCCATAGGCAGAGATAAAACTTAAGTCAAACAAATTTTATGATTCCTTTTGTCCCTGCATTATCACAAATTTATAGAATACATTATGAGCATTCAAACTTTTACTTATGCAGAATATTAGGAAAGATTGTAGTGGTTTTGTATTGGATGGAGTTAATTTTCATCACAGTAGCTTGTATGGCGCTATGTATTGGATTTGTGATTAAAACCAGTGTTGATAGCACACCAATGTTTTAGCTACTGCTGAGCAGTGCACACAGAGTCAAGGCCTCTTCTGCTTCTCACGCTGACCCCTCCAGCAAGTGGGCTGGGGGTGGGCAAGAGGTTAGGAGAGGGCACAGCTGGGGCAGAAGACCCCAACTGAACTGACCAAAGGGTCATCCCACACCGTATGATGTTGTGCTCAGCAGTAAAAGCTGTGAGAAAGAGAAGTAAGGGGGGATGTTCAGAGTTTATAGCGTTTGTCTTCCCAAGTCACCGTTATATGTGATGGAGCCCTGCTTTCCTGCAGATGGCTGAATACCTGCCGGCCAATGGAAAGGAGTGAATTAATTCCTTATTTTGCTTTGCTTATGTGCAGAGTTTTTGCTTTACCTATTCAACTGTTTTTATCTCAGCTCATGAGTTTTCACACTTTTACCCTTCTGATTCTCACTCTCATCCCATTGCGGGCGGAGTGACTGAGCTCCTGGATGGATCTTGGCTGTCTACTGGCATTAAACCATGACAATTATTCATGTGGCAGTAATGCTTGTCCTCTTTCTTCCTCATCCTGGTTAAGATACTCCATCTCATATATTTACAGATCTTCCAGGTCCTGACTCAGTACAGTTGAGTAAGATGAAGGAAACCAGATACCTTTTAAGATCTGAGCCTTGGACTCTTACTACTTTATATTCAAAACAAGAAAATTACTGAGGACACTGGATATTTTCTTAATTGGTGTTCTGGTTTCAAAACTTTTAAAATTACCACCAGCAAGATGAAAACACTTCTTTTGATCCACAGGTGCAATCATTTAAGAAAACTATCCCTTCTCCCAAGCATTTGGCATATCCATACTGAAAAGTACAGATATTTTGACTTTAAAGCCACCCAAGACAGAAACAGTATGTTTTTTAGCTCTTTCTTGCCAGGCAGTCTTTGACATTTATCCTAAAAGCACTGTAATAGCCTTGCTGAAATCATGCTGACTGGAGAAATCAGTGAAGCTGTACTTGCTGGAGCCTCACAACAACTGAACAGAAGAGATTCAGAACAGGAAAAAGCAATTATAAAGTTGTAGTGTGAAGTAAAAGACCAAAGTCAGATGCCTAAAGACTAAACTTAATAAAAAGTGAAATCACTGACAAAGTTCAAAGCAGAGCACTGGATTTCTGCAGTGTGTAAAAATATTCATGGATAAGATTTTTGAGGGAGTAAGTCTCATGAGCTTGAAATTAAGATCTGATATGTTGGTTTAACACACAGTGAAAGTTAGCTCATGCTTTTTAAAGTAATAAAGATAAGCTAAAGATAAAAAAAAAAAAGTAATAAAGATAAGGTTTTAAAAAATAAACATAAGATAATGAAGGGTCTTGATATTGATTTAACCTACACCAGTTTGAATCAGAGGTGCTAAAAGTGACCTTAAACCCCCCCCAAAACCAAAACTACAACAACAAAAAACCCAAGAGCCAGAAATATTGTTGGCCTCACTGGGAAAGACTCTCACAATACTCTTCAAACCAGTATGTAATATACAGTTAAGATTAAAAAAAAAAAAAAATCCAGGCCAAACCTAGGTCTGTAAGTGAACAGACATTGTGAGTTTAGATTCAATACTACCTTGCTAGACAGAAAATGTGCTGTAGTTTGAAAAAAAGCAATGAAGCTGACAGTAACAAAAGTTATATGTCTACTGATAAATACTAAACAGTGCCAAGAAAAATTTAACTATTAGAAAAGTCCCTAACACTATTTTGACCTGCACCAACTAGCACCTTCACAAACAGCTTATGGGCACGTGTCAGGAGTCAGCTGAATCATGACGATTCCCTGCAGGCAAGCTTGGATGCAGTCATCCTTTTCTGGAAGTCACACTAGTTTAACAGTTGGACATGGGCTACTCTGTGCCAGTTGATCTTAATGCTGGAGAACATTCCCAGACATGTTTAGTGTATGAATACCAACATAGCCAAATATTCCAGGTTGTAGGCACCTGAAGCTAAAATTATTACAAGAATGTGACCTGCAGAGCTTTAGAAGAAGTTGATAAACAACAGCAGCATACAAACCGATAAACTGTCCAATTGATGGAGGAGTCCTGAGAGACTCTACAGTGTTTTCTCCTGCAAGAACAACTTCCTAGCAAACCATGCATTTAGCTACAATATTTATTTTGTCATTCCACCTAAAATGCAACAGACTAAGACTGTATTGTTGGAAATAGAAGGGGGAAATAAAAAGTCTCCTAATCATCAGAAAATAAATTTAAGAAGGGGGAAATAAAAAGTCTCCTAATCATCAGAAAATAAATTTAATACTTATCACATGGAGAAAAAACATTACAATCCTCTTAAAAGTCCTCAGGAAAATACATTTTACTGTCAAATAATTATGTTACTATTGCTACTCTCCTCGTTACATCTGAGAGCTTTTGTTACATGTGTGCTTAACTCTTGGGCAATTTCTATCCCTGAGTGAATGGAAATTCTGAGCACACAAAACAGCTGGTTGCCAAGCCAGCAATATAACTGCATTAGCAAAGTTTCAGGACAGCTTGCTATGTTAGGAACACAGGCCTATTTAGAGTAGAGACTAGTGAAACATAAATAGCACAATGTATTTACTTAGAACATTAAAGAGTTCCTGCTTGTGATGATGGCAGAGCCTAGTATTTTCTTCTGGCTCAGTGAAGGCTATTAACAGAAAAGGCAGGGCTCAGGAATGTAGGCAGAAATTAGGTTGAATCAGTCAGATTAAAGAAGAAAGAGGAAGGACCAATTCTACTTCCAGTGGCACATTTACCCTGTGCTGTCATCAGATGAGCCCAAAACATGATCTCATGTCTTTGATTTTGATTAGAATGTTACTTTGCAGATCTTGAAGCTCTAGACATCAAAGAATGGGATTCATTGGACCAAATGTGGGTTATGCCTAGCATACATCTTAGTCAAGACCACAAGATCCTTCCATAGTCCTGCACAGACCAAGGAGCTGGGCAGGAACAGCAAGAACAGGTCAGGGATTTCTTAATTTCATCCTGAAGTAGACACCTGTTACATGATCAGATGAATTGTACTTTAATTTCTACTGATTCTGGTGGAACCAAAACAACCAGACACATAAAGTTATATGAGCTCAACCAGAATAACTATTTTGAGTTCACTGCAGTGAACACTCATGGAAGGCATACATATACACATGAGCACAACAGAGTTCAGTGCAACAAGTCAGATACTAGAGCATGCTTTGTACTGCCCAGAAACAATATAAGGGGTAGGCATATCCCTTCTTAGTACAGACTTGGTTTAACTGGTACTAGCCTAGAGGCCTAACCTGCTCTCAGAAAAGGTATTTGACTGGTAGACTGATAATCCTGAGGGCTTCAGGGTACCCTATCAATCAGCGTGGGCACTGGAAGATGCAGGAACCTAAAGCAGTTTCAGATATTTGGAAAACGAAAATATCTACAGCTTTATGAAGGGTACATGTTATATATAAGAGATTTATGACATAAGAGAACAGACATCCCCTTTCAGACACTGGAGTTTGCAATGCAACTACACACATATGCTCAGTTAATACCATAACTGTGGACACGACCTCCCAAAATGGTCACCTTACTCTCCATTGAGTCTAGAGACAGTCAAAGCCCGTGTCTTGCAGGAATCACTAGTGAAGGCTGGTTAATCAGATACTACCATGGCATGTATAGAAAGGTCAGAAAAGGACTGGCAAAATAATACAGGACTAGGCCTTCAGATAGTGATATATACATCTTGTGCCTGTGAGCAAACATCATAAGCTTTAATTGTGAAAAATCAGGGAGACTTAGGCAGCTATTTACATTTTCCCTTCATATTCCTGTGGCTATTTAAGACAATAGCACAATGTGAAAGGTGCTGGTGCCATCAGTATATGTGTATTCCTCTTCACACATGGCTGACACTACTCATTATGTACTTCTTGTCACAGCCAAAACTGAATATTTTGCTTTGCAAAAGTCAGCAAAATGTAGAACGTCAGCAAAATGTGAAGCTTCAAGTCATCTGAAACATACAGCACTTATTAAATCTGTGGGTTGTCACCCAGGAAGACTGCATAATACTGCAAGGGACAACAAGCTAGAGAAAGCAGATGCCATAACAGCTACTAATTAGAATCTAATTACTCTTTCCATTACCTTAACTCAACACTCTCAGTCCCCAAGCCAGCTACTGACAGACATCGGCTGTCCATGTGGCATCCCCATCTAGCACAAACCCTGTTGAGTGTGAAATCAAATGAAACACTGTTACACCAATATTAGCAGCACACTTTTCAAACTCTCTGCAGTAGGAAGGCATGCTGAATATTTCATATAACACATTTATAGCTAGTGTCTCCTTTCTGAGGTGATACATATACCATATTTCTGCAGGGCTTCAGTGCTGAAGAGCTGTAGACAAGTGATTAAAATCTACATACAAACACAAGTCCAAATCACAGTCATGCTGGATTAAATATGGCTTCCCCCATCCTTTTCCTTGAGCTCAGTCCCCTGCTGTTACATGCAATTTTGCCATATGATAACATCTAGCATCAATCCCTTTCTTACTTGACACCAGAGAAGGTTCCTTGCACACTGAAGGAATGAAACATAATACAATCCTTATTCCTCCAGGGACAATTTTCTATATATTCTAAGGAATTTCAAATCCCAAAATTCCCATCATCTAGAGAGCTACATATACCTGGTTATCACTCTTCATAATTCTCTCAGTGCCTAGAGTCCTCACCCAGCTACAACATTCCTCCGTAGAGAATCTGTAGCTGCTTGTACTGTGAGCAAGCCCACACTGTCGCAAGCACACAACATAAGCACGTAAGAAAATGAAAACAATCTTTATTTACAGATGAGGAACAAAAGCTGAGACACTTCCCCCTAATTTGAGGAGACGGCCTCAGATTTCCTGCTTTCAGCACAACATTCTTGCTGTGGGTCTGCCCCACTTCCCCGGAAGGATGGGCTGCTTTGCTTGTAAATAAGTACGCCATAGTTTTGCGGGGACTTGAATTTCTGAAACTTACCAAGCAATGAGACTGCTTGAGACATAAAGTTAGTCAGCAGGAGAAGGAGTATCCGAGTGTGGCTTTAATGTGAGAGTTACCATGGGGAGAGGGTGGTACCACTCGGCTGTGGTTACAGTGGTATTGCTGCAGCCCACAGCTGCTGCAGGAGGAAATTGTGCTTTGTTTCTTGCTTAGCACACTCTATGAGGCAGCAGAGATGAGCCATAAGCTCTTTCATAGGCAATCTGACCAGGCTTCGCTTTGGATCTGCCTTTTTATAACCAGTTTTTCAGAGCATGCTCTTTGTCCCCAGAGGAAAGACTCTGTATTCCAGCAGGATAACTGTGGGCACATGAGAGGGCTAAAGGCTGGCATTGAGATCTTCAGCCTGAAAGGAGAAGTGACTATAATACCTGGTGAGGAAAACCTGGAAACTCTCCAGAGAGCAAGTGAGTTTTCCTTCAACCACTCTACCCCTGGAGAGGATCCCCTTGCCTGGCAGATGTTTCCTCCATTTTAGATTCATCTACCTCAGCTTGGTTGAGGTCTGCAGGCTCATGTGCCACATAGTAATGGAAATGGTCCTTCTCAGAATACCCCTTCACTCTTGTAAAGCAAGCAATACACTGGCTTTCCAAATACAAAAGGTAAGAAGCAACAGGGAGTGACCTTGAGCACTCACTCTCTCAACTACATTGCTGAATTACTAAACCAGTTCCCAGCAGGGTCCCCAGGCTAACACACACTCTCCTAAAAAGCCTCCAAGTGGGGTTTGGGAGCAGTACGGCTGGGGAATTCATCCAGTTTGGGTATCTCCACCCTGTTTAAGAGGACAAGAGGGTTTAGTTGTATGGACATGGACTGTTCATGATGCTATGTCTCAGTGCCAGCAAACAGTCCCAGACATAATTTATTGGTACAGTCACAGCTTAGCTCTCTGTTAATTATGGCCTGTCAACCTACTTGCCAAACTGTACAGCTCCTCGTCAGATAGCTCCAGTGAAAATAAATCATTAGTGGAAGAGATCAAAGAGAAGAAACTTTTGCTGTGATTCCCCTTGCTTCTTGCATCCACCACAGACCACAAGGTTACTAAGGTCAATAGTCATTTGTTTTCCTGCACAAATCCTTGTTTGGGAAGAGGTGGTCAGGGAGATTACAAACTGCAGACCAGAACTCCCCCTCCTGACCACACTAATCGATCTCTCCCATTAATTAGCCGAACCTTGTTATCAACACGAGGAAGCTCCTAACAAGACCCAAAGGGTTTTTTTTTTAATTCTAAAGAGAGATTATTATGATGTGCACACAAATAGTTCAAGCTAGCAGATAGAATTTAAAGCATTTAAAGAATTTAAAGCAGATAGAATTTAAAGAAATTAAAGAATTTAATGGGATAGTTTCCTATCCCAAAGCATCCCTCTTGAAGAAAAATCATGGTCAGTCTTGCATCAGTTTGTTTTCTTATTACAGGCAAATTTGGGGTACATTGGTGCTGACCAGACCTTTGCCTTTTCTTCTGCTGCAAGTGAAAAGCCAGGCAAACAGAATTACAAAGGCAGAACAAACTGCGAAAGGAGAAGCAACTCCACTGAAGAAACAGAAACAAGTTCTGCCTGCTGCCATGGGAGTTTAAAAGATGCATAATCCTCAGAAATCCCTGTCCCTTTAAAAAAAAAAAATAAAAAAAAATCTTTAACAGATACTGTCCTTGTCAATACAAAGAGTCCATTTTTAGAGTAAGAAATGGAGGGAGAAATGCTCAAAATGAGCACTGTACAAAAAGCTGACTGTCTGCCTCCATGTATCCTACCTACCTAAAAATCTCCTTATATGTTTAGTGAATAGAGGTTTTTTTAATTCATTCTGACCTAGCCTGTAACATACTGTTCTACAAGAGGTGGATAGAGGGAGTCACCTTCTGCAGCTCACTAAAAAGCAACATACCTTTTTATTCTGCAATTTTTCTCCACTGAATATTATTATGAATATTAAAGGAATGGTATTTAGGTAGCGAAATGAATAAAAATATTTCATTTAATGTAGCATTTAACACAAGACTTTATCCCTCCGCAAGGATACTGCACTACTTTTTATTAAGCCATTTTTCTGCAAAGATGGATGAACTTACCTTACTGTACAAACCCCTCTGCTCTGCTGTGTTCAGACCTTAATTATGTTAAGTCCAAACTTTGACATTTTCCAGAAATGCTGCTCTGAACTTCTTCCATATATTCAAAGGGGAGGGATGAAGGGAATGACAGCTGGTTCTTTTCTATTCTTTTTTATTAGTTATTAATACTGACTAAATATTTGTTGGATTAATTTGCCATTTCTGAAGATGAATGTAAAGAGAATGTTTTAAGCAGTGTTCCTGCATCCTATTAGGTTTGTAAGATCTAAAATCCTTGAACACATGAATACACTTGGAAATTTAGGGGGGTTTTGGTTACCCAGAACAAAGAGAGGATGTCAGAAACAGGGGGGGGGGAGTTCTCTCTCATCGTTCCAGTTTTGAATATTTAGCATACTGCATTTTTCATCCAAGCATTTTCTTAAGCCTTTAAGTAGGAGCTAGAGATTTAATGCATTTATATATTAACATACTGATAAAATAACCTTAAATTTGTATGATTAAATTATACTTAAATTATAAGATACAACTGGTTTTGCTTTTATCTTCTTCAGTTCCAGTCTCTTACAATGATATAATCCAGCTAGTTCCAGCGTGGGTGCCATCTGTATTTTAATTTATTAAATCGCTGAACAGTTAAGTATACATCAGAGGACACAAATCTAAATATAACACAGAGTTCTTGGAATCTATGTGAAATTAATATTGTGAGAATATTGACACAAGATAATAAAACTCTCTTATTGCTACTACTTTCTTGTTGCAAAATTTCAGCCTTTCCAAAGAGCAGCTGACGATTGATTGTGCATGCTGCAGATTCCCAAAAAGAACTATATCCAAATGCAACAAAACTTTATCCCAAGCCAGTGCAGGAGCCAGTCTTTGGCAACCAAAGGCATTGCTTTCAAGAATGAGTGGTTCCTTTCACCTGCTGTGAATCAGAAACATCCTTAGAAAGACAAATGTGTTGAGGGGTAAAATTAGGATGCTACAGAATGCAACTGCAAGCCTGATTTAGCAATACATCTTCCTGATGTTCCTAACTGCAAAGACACAAGAGCAGCATCTCAGAGCTGGCTTCACAGAAGCACTCCCAGGGGCCAGACTTTCAGGCTAATTTTTCAAGGACAGGAATTTGAGAGGAGGTTTTTGACTTGTAAGCACACAGACACAACATCCCACAAACCCCTTGTGCAAAATCATTTCACAGATTAAAATTGCACTGCTGTTTAAGTTTCTTTGGTTAGATAAAGAAGAAATGTATTTGGAAGTCCAAAATGCCTGTGTGCCTGAGATCAAAAGGCTGTGAGCCTACTTAATCTGCAGTCTCATGTATATGTGTGTATATATATATATATATATATATATATACACACACACACATACACACGAACAACTGATTTCCTAACCTCTTTGTTCCACGCCTCCTCTCTCTTCCACATAGTACAAAGAGTACAAGCAAAATTTGTCAGCACTACCTTCTTCAGGATCATCTCAAACATATGCTGAGAGATCTTGAGAGCAAAGCAAAACCATATATAGCAAGCAGCACTTTTGCTTTGCATTACATTGCAGCTCCAGCTCACAAGTCCCACATGATTTAGGTTGAGCAATTTAAGATGTTAGTAGGGAGCAGGTCTGGTTCACTGTCCAGTGTTTCAATACAGTCACAGCCTTCACTTGTGATTTATGGTAAATCCGATGTGCTGTGAGCTTGTACTGCAGTTGGCATTTGAATGATGATATCTGGGTAGATTAAGGTTTAGCAAGATTTCAAGAAAAGTATATAAAATTTTAATTCTTCTGTCCCAAACTAGAGGTAAGCATGCCTGAGGCAACACAGTAAGAGACAGTTCCTTTCCAAGAGGCATTGATACCTTTATCACAGTATCTTGATTCATCATGAGTGAAGATTCCCAAGAGCTGCTGAGCTCAGAAATCAGTAGCAATGAGGATCAAGAATTGCTGCTTTGCAGAGATACCAGAGCATTTCCCATTCTGATCCTCTTGTGCATCACTGAATGATGGAAAAGACAGCCATACAGATGCTAGTAGGTCAGAAGGCAAAGACACAGCTCACCCATCCCTCAGAAGCACTGGTAAATGTCAGAAATGTTCAGTGGTACTGGGTGCTGAAGTGCTTTGGAGACCCTTGGTACATGACTACATACATCCTTTAAGCATCAAACTACTTTAGGAAGACTGCTTTCTGGGTATCTAATACTTATTATACATAACAGGACTTCCAATGTTCTTTGAGAAGTTCAGACAAATTATTTTCTTCTCTTATGTTGGTAGCATTACTGTTGTGCTGCTACTGTTAAATACCCACTACCTTTAAACAATAGAAAAGATAAAGCAGTTGCTGGGACACAGACATATAAATGCCTCACAGAGATTTCACAGTACTTAAAACAGGTATTTGCAAGTGTTTAGACATTTGCATTAATTGTCATTATTGCAGACACCTCTGAATAAAAACACTCTGCTCTCAATAGCTGATATTCTGGTATTATTTTTACCTGCTATTACTCTGATACTTTAAAAAGAACAGTTTAATAATTTCAGTGCCATTTACAACAAAATTTTGGAATGAAATAATGTGTGATGTTGATATTTTATTTAAGCAATTAAATACAACAATTCAAAAATTGAAGTTTTGGGGACATGTCTAAAGTTATTTCACGAAATGGCAAAAATGCATATTCAGCAGGAGGATAAAAACAAAATTAGCCCAAGATGTCACTTGGGTTTTAATATTTTTCTTTGTTCTCTAGCTGTAACTTAGCGAGGTCAGCATTTGGAGATGCCTTTCGCCGCATCCATGATCTTCTTGCACAAATAACTGTTTTGCATTGCAAACATGCAAAGCGCATACATTTCATTACAACCACAGAGGGACAGCAAATCCAAGGGACCGTGCATTTCTTTGATCAGCAGAGCTGTGTGTATGAACATGACCTTTCGCACTTTTGGTGTCTGCCCAGCCAAGTTTCCCTGTCATCACACCAAGCCCCCAGCACGAGCTCCCATGCCAGCATCTTCTCCCTGTTCCAGATGGACTCTTACAAGCCAGGGCAAGGCAGGAGCAGACCAGCAGAAGTGCCTCTGAGGGAGTCGTGGCTCCCAGCTCCAGTTCAACTACTGTCTTTGACTACCTAATGGGCAGGCAAGAGAAGACAGAGCCAGACTCTTCCTGGAGGTGCACAGTGACAGGAGGATAAGCAATGGACACAAACTGCAACACAAGAAATTCTGACCAATATTCTTTCACTGTGAGGCTGGTCAAAGACTGGGCCACATCACCCAGGCTTGTGGATCCTCCACCCTTGAAGATACTCAAGCCTCATCCAGATGTAGCCCTTGGGCAATCGTATCTAACTGGATGCAATCTGAGCAGGGGCTATACTGGTTGACATCCCTTCCAATCGTCATTACTCTACAATGCTCTGACCTGGAGACAAACTGCTTTTCAGAGGAGCTTCAACTGATCTATATGATCTCACCTCTTTGAGACAGAATTTCCCAACTTGGATAAGACTATGCTTAAATATTAGGTGAAATAGGGTTTTTTTAGGAGAAAACTCAGCTCTTACTTAGGCAAACGCAATCACACATTACACCTGTACGGGGCTTCCAAAGGTACCTGAAACACTGTAAATATCATTAAGGATAATGATATCCATTATCAGAAAATACAGGTGCATCTCCCAACTTTCCTTTACTCACGTTCCAAACCGGTAAGAGGTGCTGGTAAGAGGGAGGTATTATTTGCTCAGGCTCATGTCATATTATTGCAGCTATACATTTAGCTGCTTCCAAGACACAGAAGTGGCTCATACACAGTCAACATGGAGCACAGGAAGAGGACACCAGGTCCTCCTGTACTACATGTAACCCTGAAAGACTGAATCCCCAAGGACTTTTCCTCAAGAGAATATAATCCACATGATACAAATCTATGCATGCTTCACTAATGGTTACCTTTCCTTTACTGTTTATCAAAGCAGATATAATGAAGAAAAGTAGATTGGTACCAACATACCTGCCACTTATAAAAGCAAATTTCTGTCTTGCCTCAAGGTTAAAATCCAGTAATCTTTATGAGTCTGCATTTTCTGCATTGTTAATACATTCTTCTGTGACTGCCTCTCCTTTTTCTATTCAGGTTTTAACAAGTGAAAAGGACTTTAAAAAATAAAATGCATTTAATCCATTCTCTAAGGAATGACTCATTGAAAAGGGGAGAATAACCTTCTCTAATTATAGCTGCCAGGATTTTTACCTCTTGGTAAGTATACTAATACTCTTGCACTAATTGCAACTTTTCCCCTCCTCCTCTAAATTTTCAGTTCTAGTCTCAAAATGCTTCTTTATGGAAACATTTGAACAACTCATTACTCCAAGTCTTTTCCCCAGTGCAAATGCCAGGGGCTCTGGGTAGCCCAGGGTTCTTCCTCCAGACCCTGGAGGATTTTCCCACCTCAAAGTTTGTTTGAAAGAAACAGTAGCACTGTCATAAACACCTTAATCTAAAGAAGCATCCTTTGCAAGGAGAGAGAATGTCTTTCATTAGACTGACTGACATAGCTGGAAAGAAGACAGGTTCTTCAGGTGAAAGGAGCCAGCTGCAGAAAAAGACCTGTTCAATGCTGGACCAGCACATATGCATATCAGTCTTCGGTCTGACTGCAAATTAAAATGGTAAACCACTGTGGCTGACATGGTTAGGGGGAGGGTGTGGAAGAGGCATGCTATAGCCAGTGAAATACAGTTGTTTAATTCAGTGCACAAAAAAACCAAATAACTGTACTCTTGACAAAACCAGGACAAGACACACATCACATTACAACCAGTGCAGCCCTCCCACAAAATGCAAGAGAACACAGAAATGCCTGTAAAGCACCAATCCATGCGACATTGGCACTACACATGCACATGCAGGTAGTTCCCACAGTTGTGAAATCCTAAAATTCAGTGCAACATCATAACTGGAAATCAGTAATCTGATACAGTGCAAGCTGCAAGGACAAATCCTTTCACGGCTACCACAGTCCTGCACCCTAGCAAGCTTAATGGCAGGAGAATTTAATTCAGCACAGGAGTCACTGTGTGGAAAAGATTACTACAGCTGGCTGAACACAGAACATCATCTTCTACCTCAATTTACATCTGCCAGAGAATATATAAGATATTCAACCCTTGCCTCCTCGGCTGGTGCAAATGGCAAACGCCCAACTCCTCCTCACCCAGCCACCTGAACAAGGCAGGCATGCCATCCAACATAATACTTCTGCTGCATAAGATATCAAAAGGGCAGCAACAAATGTTCCTTCTCTGATGAGAACTATTCACTGCTTCTGATTTGAACTTCGCTAGCCCAGGTTATAAAAGCAGGCCCCAGAGGCAGAGGCATGCATTCAGCAGCCCTCCGGAAGCTGAGATGCTCCTACTTGGAGATCTTACTCCAGCTGCTTCTGAGACACTATTCCCCACAGCTGTAAAAGACAACTGACAGTCATAATAAGTCAAAAGTTCAAAAGAATCAGCAGTAACTTCATATCGTTGCCATTTCAGCATTATTTGCTTCCAGTAGCACCACCCCCAACCCCCACCACCAAAAATCCAACAAAAAAACCCAGCCCTCTACCATCTGGGTGCTTCATCGCGAACTGAAGCAAATCGTTACTCCCTCACAAAAATCACAGTCAGAGAATTCATTAGTCTATTCCATCACCACCTACCATTTCTCACATTAAATGGAGAGTATTTGTGATCTTAAGCAATCAAGCTTCTAAGGCAGAGAGTGAAAATTTGCTATTAGAATAGTCTATAACCACAGGCCTTTCCTTCCTTCCTCCCACCCACAACCTTTAAGGGAAACAGCTAAAGCTCACTGGGAACAGAGGGAAATACCTCACGTTCAGCAAATTTGAGTTCATGCACATTGCCCTACAGGAGTTCCTTCTTGGGCCAGGTGCAAATGCATGAACAACACTTGGTACAAACATTCTTGCACCCCAGCTGATCTTGCCCTGTTCTTGGAACAAACTAAATCATTCTAAATGGAAGTGAAGAGGTCCAGGTCCAACACTCAAAGCATGCTAAAGTTCTCCAGAAGAGAAATCACTGACCTACATCTATGTGAGGCCACCCAGCTGCCCTCCCATGGAAAGGGGTGGAAGCTGTTAAGAAAACAATGCACTTGAATGTATTCACAGTTCTGGCAGTGTTGTGGTTAATTTAACCTCCTCAAACTGTCTGCTGTGCTTGGACTACTATTTCTTCCCCTTCAGCTCATAAGACTTGTAGCCCTCTAGATTCCCCCTCCTGCAGACAAGGGAGGTGAGAAGCAAATCATTGCAACCACCAATGCCAAACTGTGCTGGTCTGTAGATTATATGGTTAAGAAAAAAAAAAAAAAAAAAAAAAAAAGACTTGCCATCCTCACATGAAGATACAGATTTTACATCCTCTTCACCAAAGTGGGCACCTAATTACTTTGACACACCTAAGCTTAGGTGTACTACATCTTGGCAACATTCTCATCTCCCAGGAAGGGTGACACCCTGTACTCAAGTGTCAGGATCAGAACAGAACAAATCCTTCTTCTGCTATCTTTGTAGTAACATTTTTTTCTAAAACAAAAGAAAAACTGTGTATAATAGACATATTCTAATTTCTTTTACAATGTATCTAAAGTCCTAAATAATTAGAAGGTAGAGGACTTAGCACACTTCAAATTTCTAATTTTCCAAATGAATCAAGAATTCAGATCAAACCAACTACTGGCTAGCAAGGAGGACATAACTGACATTAATGAACAGAAGACTTCATTAAAATATAGTTTTAAGTTTAGCAATATGACAGAATAATCTAATGACGAAGGAAAGGGACAGGATTGAAACTGCAGACTCAGTTATTTCTCACTACTTACCACTAACCATACACATTAAAAATCAATACAGCAGGATAGTGTGAGAGAAACACTAATGTCCATGATGAGTTAGACTCATCATCCCTGTGCTGCCAGGCACATCACTATAATTCTGCAGGACTGGAGAGGAAAGGGATGAGCTGTTCTCCTCAGCAGAGGCAGAATCTGCATGTTTCCCCTGTGCACCTGATTTACTATTCCCTCATGTTCAAACCATCTTCTTACATAGACAATACTGGTACCAGCTTTGAATTTATTAGAGTGAGGAAGCCTGTCACACAGCTACTCTTAGCTATTTGCTTCCACCATTAAGAATGCCCACAGAGCTTATGAGAACACATTTATAGTATTTCATCTTAAGCATCATATCCTAGATTATGTGCAAGGCCACTGACTCCTCCAGTAATCCTGGTCAGTCAAAACCCAAATCATACCAGCCTCAGGTGGAAAGCTGAAAATTCACACAAATGATCTGATTATGTGACACTACCCACACACCATGTAAGAACAGTTTTTCCATTCTTCAAATTTGACCTCAGCAACAGTTGAAGTTACTGTGCAAAAATCAGAATGAAGAGTATATAAAGCTCTTGAACAAAAAATAGTTTTCCTCACAGGTGCTTAGTATAGTATTACGTTTTGACAAATTTATTACGCAGTTGCACTTACCACAAGAAGGAGAAAGGAAAACTGGTGCCATGCAGCTGGGAGAGATTCTTTCTTCTATATGACCTGCAATTTAGGTATGTTTCATATAGAAAATACAGGAATTTCACGATCATGCAATTCAAAATGTTCTTGAAGGTGACATGCCACATATTATTTAAATTGGATTCACACCCTTTTCTTTTTTAATTTCATTGGGAAGGAAGACATCTAAAAAAAAAAATTGTCACATGACTTCTACTTTTACATGCAAAAACATCAATCCTCTTTCGGTTCAGTAGCACATTTCTCATGAGCACATGTGCTTATTCTTCTATCAAAAAGGCAGCTACAAATACCTAATCTTCAAAGTATTTAACACAATTGGGCATGTATTTAATTTATTAAAAAAGTAAAAATCAAGTGTCTTTCTCTTGTCAGCAACTCCTCACCCACGGAATTAATCCTTAAATCCTAACTTGTTACTCATTTAATGTAGACGACTATCTTTGCACACGTACATAAAGACAACACTCCACTGCACCTTCTTTCCAACTACTTCACAGCAACCTAAACATTTAATACATATTCCTTTAAAGAAATTTGAGTGAATTTATTGTATAAAATTATGATTGGCATGGTACAGAAAAGTTCCTTTTAATGCACATTTCCCATTAACTTGTACACAAATATTACAAGTATCAAGCAAAATGCAAAAGTCTTAAGAACTAATCCCATACTACAAAAGTGTTCACATAGTGAAGTTACTCTGGTTACAAAATGTCATGGAAATAAAAGCACTTCAAAATACATATTTGGGAAATGTTCTCAAATAATCAACACAACCTTAAGTTAGTTTAAAAATGCGAAGAAAGAGATGCCTTCTTCAAAACACTATTGTTGATTTGGCAAGATGGACCAAAGTTCAGATCAGTTCATTTATTGAAGGATTGTTCTTTCCAAGAAACAAAAAAAATAAAAAACCTTCAGTTAAGAAAGGGCTCAATTATACTATGATGACAAATAACGCCATCAAAAAGTTATCTGGCTCTCTTGTTTTCACGCAGGAGCTGTCAGAGGCAGAGATGTGTAAATGAACACTTCCAGGTATATACAGATTGCCTTTTCAAAAACAAACCAACCAATCAAAAAAAAAAAACCACAACCAAAAACCCCAAACCCCAAAACAACAAGAAGACGACAATCTGAACTTTGTTGTTTCATTTAACTAGTTTAGTTCCTTAGGTCACAAGACCCAAGAACAGCAGTCTGCAAAAGATACATATTTAAAGAACAAAATTGAACTTTCCACTACCAAGGAATGAGTAGATGTCAAGTTATGTGAGTATTATACATCCTCACAGTAAGACTGTTAGAGGCTATCAAATCTCTGCTTCCCAGCAACCTTGAAGAACTGCTGTTCTCAACAACACAAATATGCTTGAACCCAGCAAACAGCCTTATAAAAAGGAAGCACAGTCATACTATTAGAAAATAACAAAATTTTGAAGACTGAAAGCATCCTTAAAAACTTAGACAAAATAACTACAAAATAAGCAATACATTACATTATTTTTGTATCCGATGACTTGCGTGTGTTTGAGCAATTGAACATTGGTACATATATCTACATGAAACTCACACCCACAAGACATCATGTTCAGGCATTATTGTCATTTTCCTTTTACACACACACAAGTTATTATCAGGTCATTCGGTCTATTCAAATGCAGTGAAAAACAGTCCACAGCACACGCAAAAGGAGCACTATCCAATACAGTGTTGTCTTGCAAAAATGGAGTCAGAATTCCTGAGTCTCAGGGACATTACTGTCCTCCTCCATTACTGGATTAGTTATTTTCTAAGGAGAACCTCTAGTTTTCATATCTTCACTCTGATGAAATTTGTAATAGATTGCATCTTCTAAAAAATGTAAAACTTTTAGAAAAAAAAACACATGTCAACCAAAGTGAATTTTTAAAGCTTTTTAAAGGGAGGGGGGAATTCACTTACAAAACAAAGGCCACCTTCATGTAAGATCAGTACCGCCAGTATCCTATTATTTTGTTTAAAGGAGAGAATCAGCTCCCTGTTCTGGAAGCCTTATTACACACAGTCATGTAAGCTGAAAACCTCCATCCTTTTAACAATTAAAAATATTATAAATAGGACTAACATGGAACAGCCCTTTGTTACAATCACCAAGGTGGTAAAACCAATGCAACAATTAAGTCATGAAGTCTCCTTTGAATAGTCACTGCAATCTATTATAACTTCTGTATTTTCCCTTTTACTTTGCATATTACACAGTGTAACTTAAAATGTTATTTAAGAGCACTTCAGTCCCACAATGTAGGATTTAAGCTTGTGTGAATACTTATGCATGGCTCTGCAACATTTTTAATGACTTACAAAAATACATTCAACCAAAGCTTTATATAAGGTTCTCTTTTTTAAAAATCAAAAATGAAGGAAAAGCCAAATGGTCCCATCATCAGCTAAATAATACACTCCAAGTTCTGGAAGCAATTCCAAAGTAAAAGCACATTCAAGAATAACATACATTGAATTGCATACTTTCTCATTCATCTTTATCAGTAATAAAATTCTACTGCATATAATTATTCAGCCTTATAAATAACACTAAGCAGAAAAATATTTACCTCTGTGCTACTTTTCTCAGTTTAGAGAAGCATTTCTTAGTTTATAGGAGCAAAAGAAAAAAACCTAAAGTGCAGACTACAGGCCATGACAGGCATAATAAATGACCAAAGGTGCAGCTAAATTTGCATTTACATCTTAAGTTACTTCACCATCTTTCTTTTCTTGCTAGAAGTCACCCCATGTGCAATTGAAGAGCTGGTCAGTTGGTTTGTGCCACAGTACAACCTGTAACCACTTGTAATTTTTTTTAGAGCTAGTTGAATTGTCCATAGATATTTCTAGGCAATAGCTTAGGTTCATAAAACCTTACTTTATTAATACTTGAAATCACACAATATTGACCCCTCCTCCAGAGAATGTTACTGTCCTTTTGTTGCAGTATGTGGTTGAACCACCAATGCTTGGTTGACTGTCTTTAACAAGCGATGTCTTCATTTCCATTTCACATGCTACAATAGCTGCATTCAGTTCCACTTGAGCTCGATGAACAACATAAAACATGAGTCCTATGCTTATGACAATCTGCAAATAAAACAAGAGTGTTGTAGGCTATATAAACTGTGGGTACCAATACAAAGCAACTGTTCTGATCAAAACAAAGACTCGTCCACACAAAGATTCATGTAGGCATCTGTTGACTCAAGACTTCACTGGTGAGACATTAGAAGGGAGATGAACTTAATCAATGAGTGGCTCTAAACCTTTGTAACTAGCACATCAGAACACACACAATACATAGAACTTAAATTGATATGAATTGATATTTTCTTTCTTTCCACTGACATCCACATACTTGTTAGAAAGCAATCCTTTCACTTTCCTGGCAAAAATGTTTCATCAAAAGAAATGACGTGGTGTATTTCCGTAAGTCAAAAAGGCTGGTTTCCATGTACCAAGTGAGTAACAGGTTGAAAGTGTACTGGGCATCTGCAACTTGCAAAACAGCATAGACAGGGGATGATGGAGAGTGAAGGAAGTAAAACTTCTTGTCCTTACCCCTCTGGTGTGTAAGATAGAGAGCAGCAGTGTCACTGTGCTTCTCAGATATCAGGACTAAACAGGGCACAATCAGAGTTTCTGAGTGACTTATCTGTACAGGAAGAGCTTGGTTTCTGGAAGATAGCTTGGGGAGGGGACAGGATGTTGCAGGGGCGGGTG
>NW_020799095.1:126869913-126878843 GCF_003259725.1 Athene cunicularia
GGTGGGGGGGTGGTGGTGGTGCTGTTTTTTGTTTGTTTTAAGGAGAAAAATATTGTCCAAAACTCCAGTTTCAGATCAGGTTTCTGCTCTAAATTTTACTGTCAAGAGTTTTTAAACTTTCACCACAAAAATTATCAGGAATAAACCCGGACATGTTTGCTTATAAATTACTCAATGACATTTGCATTCACAGCACTCCCTAAAGGTGGCCTTTGGTTTCAATAAATTTTCAATTAAATTAAATTAAATTTTCAGCTGAGATCCTCCTTAAAAAAATAAAAATCAAGCTGTCTCATAGTGACAGTTCCTTTGAAAGAAATTCCTCTGTGCTTTTTAAGAATGTTTTCTGAAACTAGCTTGGATCTGCAACATCCTTTCAAAATAAGTTCCGAGTCCAAAATCTGAACTTCATTATAATTGGTAGGGCTATGTTTTCAATAATATTAAAGACTACCACTTAAAATATGTCTCAGCATGGCATAAAATATGCTAGAATATCACCGAGTAAGATGACTGACAAGTATGGTCACAGGGTAATTGAGGCCAATCTAGCTACTCAAGGCAGGGCTGCAAGATCAGACCAGGTTGCTCAGGACTTTTGTCCAGTCAGGTCTTGAAAACTTCCAAGGATGGAGATTTCACCAGCTCTCTGGGCAACCTGCTCTACTTCTTGACTATCCTTGTGGTGAAAAAGATTTTCCTCACAAACTGAACTTATCCATTTCAAAACTGGTCAATGTAAGAGTCAAAAAGAGACTATGAACATCAAGTTCTGAATATATAGGAAAAATCCTATTCTAAAAGCTTACCCGAATATTTAAATTTGACTGGTTTTAGAAATACTACTACCAGTAGCTTAGCTCTCTAGATGAATAATTTAAAAATATATACACACATACAACCATGAAATTTGAAGGACCTTTAGAGCTATTTATTAAATCAAAAGTCCCATCAAAGCTCAGCCAGGCAAAACACCAGGCAGATGCCTGCAAGAAAGCAGGAGAACATAAGTAATTCCTCCACTAACAGGCTGCCCTTGACTTAGTCAGATCCCAAGGACTGCTCTCAAGGAGGTGAGCACTCCTATTCAGACTTTCAGCCTCTTCAGCTAGTGAGTGACAGTTATGCTACAACCTATGTATAAGCCACAAAGCAGAGCCAATAGCATTTGAAAAAACCCAAAACATTAATGGGAAAAAAAAAAAGGGGAAAGACCACTAAAAATTTCTCCAGAAATAACATTTCACAACTAAAATGAAAGCTGATCAAGAAACCATTTGTTTTCTCATAGATCTATCAAGATTACTCACCCCACATTTACAAAGCCATTTTTAATAATCATAAGCCTGTTCTATGGAGTCTATAAATTATATGTTCTTTTTAAGAACACACAAGTTTGGGGCAGGGGGGGAGGTTTAAAACAGTCCTGAGACTTATCTTAGCATTGTTAAACATCAGCTTTATAACTGTAAAAACTGAGGAAGATAAATGATTGCAGTACCAACTAAAAGTCTGCAAACCATGGTAACTGCTGGTCAAACACAGCCTGAAGCACCAATGCTGTCAGAGCAGGTTTTAATATATGATCTGGTTCTGATAATACACACAATCTCTGTGTTTGTAATGATCTCAGACTTAAGGCTTGCTTGCCCCCAAGATTTACTGACAAATTATTTCATCGTCTAAGATGACATAAAGGCACTATATAGTTCTCATTAATTTACCCACTTGAAAAATTTGGATATTCTGATTTCAACAACAGCAAAATGGTATTTCTACAGCACTTTTCATCCTAAATACCAAGGCAAAATTGGGAGCATACAATGCTAATAGTGAACACTGCATAGGTGCTGGGTTTAAGCACCCTGAGCACACCACTTCAAAGCTGGTGACATGTGGAATTTTGTACACTGGTGGTTTGACAAGTCTACTATTCAGCAGGAAATTACCACAGAGGGCAAAGAGAAAAAAAAAACTTGACAAAACTGTGGCACAAAGAGAAAAAGAGAACACTGAGTAAGTTCTGATTTGTGTCATGTGAGGTATGAAAGAATTAAAACTTTTCTAACTTTTCTAAGAAAGCAAAATCAAAAGAGAACGGTACACTGGAAACCCATTTATCTAGGTATCTAACAGTCAATAAGCCTGTGAAGAAGAAATGTCAGCTCGGTTTTACACAATATACTGAAAATACCAATAATAGAGTTATAAATTAAACACTTTTAAAAACCTATTACTTGTCAATACCACATGCCATACTTGCTTGGCTCTCTGTAAGAGTTGGCTGCCTCAGACTAGGGAGCTGTTATGCCAACAGAGTGCAGCTCTTAACCCGAGACATGCATCCCCCCAAACTTCCTGCAGTCCACCCCTTTTACACTGGAGGCTGTGCAGTCCGAAAGAGAAATCAGCAGTGCTGAACCTCTCTACATCTCGTACATGTTCTTACAGGCATGCAGTTCCCAAAGAGAAGATTCAATGACTTGAAGAGACAAAGCTACAGGAAGGAAACTTGCCTACTGTCTCCAGAAGCAAAGTCCTGTCTTGAGTCCCACTGGTACAGCAGATGAGCAAGAAATTAGGGGGATAAAGAAATAAACTCAAACACAAGAAGATGACTGTTTCCAAGAATGACTGCTTACCCAAGCAGTCAAAGAGACTGACATTACTGTTACCGAGGTCTATGAGAGCAATCATTTTATCTTACCTGTAAACTGAATATAAAATAGCCACTAACACTTTGTTCTGCAATCACATCCTCCATGGTGCGCAAGGTAGTGCCCAAGTACGAGTTCAGGAGCTGAGTGGGAAGCAGCCCAACTGAAGAAGCCATCAGGTAGTTAGGTAGGGACAAATCTGTAATCTGAATGAAAGAAAGCGTAAGAAACTGAACACGCTACAACACAACCTAGGTGCATAAACCACCAGACTGCCGCTCACAAAAGCATTCATGAAAGAAAATTAAGTAATTTTTTTTACATTCCTTCACTGGAAGTTTCTACCGTGCATGAATCTAAGATAATACAATAAACCAGTATGTGGCTAGTGTTCATCTGACCTCTTGAAAGTTACTAGGTTTTATTTCATTTCATCTTACATTACACAACAACATCTCTGTGCAAAGTCATTAACCAAAGATGCAATTACACTGTTCATTGAAGATGTTTATTTCTTCATGGTGAACAGAGCCCTACAATTTATGAGCATTTGCTCGCAGGAAGAAATTACTTTATCAAATGTGAAGGTCTAAAGCAAAAATCTATTTCCTTTGCTTTTTACATGTATGGCAACTAACAAAAGACGTAATTGTTCAAAATGTCACTATATCAAATATGATCTAGGTAAACGGCATGATTTACCTCTGCAAGGGAAGTTATATACTCATTACGATACATATATCTATCAGTGATCTTGAGCAGCAATATCTACCTGTATCTATCAGTGATATACATAGTATCATTAAGATTTTTCTACCAAAGATACTTTATATCACACTTTAATTAGTGAACAAAACAGTAGATACGGCTATAGCTTTTGTTAGTTTCTCTGGAAAAAAAACACTAATAATACTTCAAGGTATTTTCCTCTCTTTGATGTGAAATTTCTGTTCTGAGTCAGTACACAGACAGTTTACATGGGAACAAAGTACACAGTACTAGCTAAATTAGTATTAGGAGCCATTGGGACATATTAAATGCAAAAGCCGAGGCCAAAAGATACTTATGCAAGAAAAATGAAAGCAGGAGGAAACTATGGGTTAAAAATGAGTATGAAAAGGGCAGTTTTGAAACAATCAGTCTAAGGAATTTTCCAGACAATTCAGATGATCACACAGTAATAAAACACATTCTAATTAAGAACAGCCCCTAACACTGTGAGCCTACATGGAAATTATTGACCTTGACAGTTTTGTACAATGTCAAAGACAAGAGAATAGCAGTAAAGTTACTCATTTCATCATGCTATTCTTAAAATAAACTTTGGTTACTATGAAAGTCACAGTGCTGAATTCTCAGAGCTCTAAGCACCATCAGTGGAAAGTTTTTGGAAGGAAGGAAGGGCAGTGGAGGAGGAAAATGCAATGAAGCATAAAGATTAAGGATAATTCACTGGAACGAGATCCAATAAGTCAATTCCAAACTTCTCACTGCAAATTACACTTCCCACAGACTGAAATATATACAACTAACACATAATTTTTCCCTCTCTATATAAGATTAATTTAGATTTCTAATGAAAAAGCACTACGCAGCTGTGGTAGAAATTCATATCTGACCAATGCTTTGACAACACTTAATTTATTTTTATTTTAAACATTATAGTAATCTGGAGCACGCAAATAAGAATGCACCACAAGAACTTCTCATATTGCCAAGGGAATGAAGGAAATGCTATTAAAAGTCTCTAAAATACTAACACTGAGGCAAGATTTGCTAAGTAGGACAGTGTCATTGAATCTAATGGAACTGGGAAACTTCTCAAAGATTGTTTTAACACTCTCAGGGACCTCTTTCATTTCTCCGTAAGTATTAAGGACACTTCAGTTGCAGAGCAACACGTTTGCACATCTGGATCTGTCCTGAAGCAACTGGACATCCCAGGCCATGAAACTGTTCCCAAATGAAGGGGAGGTTGCCAACAGACATGCTGACTGAGACTTGTGCTTCCCACTAAACTTTAGGGTCGACTTAGCGCTTAAGGTGTAGTTGGGAACTGTCAGTGCTAGGTTAATGGTCGGACTAGATGATCTTCAAGGTCTTTTCCAGCCTAGTTGATTCTGTGATTCTGTGAAAGTCAAGGAGAGGGGTTAAAAAGAAAAAAAAAATTGCCGGTGCCCTTTTAACTCCTGGTTAGCAGGGTTTAGACCTACAGTGGTAACCCTTCCCCCAGAAGGCATAGGATATAGACAGCATCCCTACCTAAGAAACCTGAGAAATTTACAGCTTTCATGACTTTCCTTCTATGAAACTCTACCTGCTCTAGAAACCTGCCAGACTGGGGTCTGCACGGCCAAGAAGCTGAACAGAGGTTACCAGAACCCGGTTTTCTACAGAAACCTCAAGCCAGCAAAATTAACAGTGAAATCCCAATGCAATTGTTATAGGCCATAGCATGGTATCAAAATAAAATTAATAACTACCTATCCACTCTGGTAGTAAGAGTGTTAGCCAGAAGTTTTCCCACTAAGCCTTGGACAGGCTTTGTCCAGTAAAATGTTTGTGTATTCTTTGCAGCTGACACCTTTGGTTCAGTCCTGTGAAAGGATAAACACTTGTGTCAGGGCTTTGTTGGGTGCTCAGATGCCTTTGGGGATTGCAGCAGATTTCTCTCCCCTCAACTTACAAAATCCCGTGTTTCGTATCAGCTAGGCTTAACAACCAAGAGCAAAGGACAATTCTCTTTACTTCCTCAAAAACAAAAAAAGAGAAAAAAAACCCAAACCAAAACCCCTACAAACAAAAACAGAGAGTAAAAAACAAAACAAAAAAAAATAGCTAGCAACTTTACAACAAGCAGAATAAGCAGCCTGCATGTTCCTGCAAAGCAGGTACCATTTCTCAAACTCTGCTTTTACCGTGTGCATTTCTCAAATCAGAGGCGCACACTTGGACATGTTATTTCTTCCATACAATAGCCCTCTCAGAGAAGAAAGAAGAAATATCAGTTCGGATTTAAGCTACACCTTGCACTACAAATAATCAATTTGCACAAATCTAGCTCCAGAAACCCCGTAGTGGGAAGGAGGTGATAACCTGCATACCAGGACTCCTTACAGACCTGCCTTCAGAACACTCAAGAGTTGCCAAGGGGAGAGGGCTGTGCCTGGGCAAACACTTCAGTAAGAGCTCCCAAGCCATCCTGGCACCACAGAAGCAACCATTAAGCAAAACCCATTCAAAGAGAAATACAAACATGCTTTCAGTTAAGAAGTTTCTAGGTCTTCCAGAAAGGCAAGTAAACGCATTACCCCAGTGCTCCTAGTATCAGTGCTTTCCCAAAGAGCAGCAGAATGACCTTAAGAAGAAAAATGTTAATGTCTGTCTGGTGAGAAACTAAGAAATTCATGTTAATTTCCTTCTTGTCCTGCTTCAGATGATATGATCCTATCACTAATCAAATGCCAGGAAGCTCTTCCTTCCTTCTCTACATTCCCCTGTAATTCAACCTCCCCAAAACCCTCAGCAGATGGTACACGCCACTGAACAAGTGCTTGTAGAAGCCCACTAATCCCAGGCCTGGAGATGACCCCTCTCATATCAAGGTTATGCCTTGTCCTGGACCTCATGTGTCACTTCCTTCCCTCCCTCTCATTTAAGTATTCTCACTATTTCTTTTATTTATAAATATGCACATAGAAAACATGCATAGACCAGACTGCCAGAAAATTAAAGATGCATAGGTTTTAAGTTCACTGTTCTTTACTATTAAGAGCAATCCCCTTCAAATTCATGGCTGAAGTTGCTAGCATGGGTATGGATAGATGGTTAGGGCACCCTAAATCCCTGTGCATTTTAAATGTAAGTAGAGCATTACGTTTTCAAGTAAATCAGATTTCAAAGAAATGACAGCTCAGTCTGTGTAGGTAGAATTTTGTATTCTATACGTAGCTTAAACTTGACTCACTGTGAGAAACTGCCTTGCATTCCCAGATTTGCACGCAACATTTTTATTTTTCAGTAATCTAGTAGTTCATGTTAAACATGGTCAGTTAAAAACTGAACACACTATGCTTTATTTGACTATGCTGCAAAGTAATAAATCCAGAGTAATAAATGCAACCCAAACTAATTTTAGCAGGCAACATTAAAGTTATTTGGCGCACGCGAAAATCGGGTTTCATCTCATTTTCTATCCATTATTTTAACACTGAAACCTTCCACTTGGAAAGAAAATTATTTAGCTTGCATTACTTGGAGAATACAAACCACTGATTTACAGAATCATTTTAATAATGCACTGGCCTGAATACTCTGCTGAACTGTCTTTCCAACAGAATGGTTATGCCAGGAAGGAAATCATTTTAACACAGCAATTCTCTGCTCAGTTCTTCAGATCCAATACTGCTCTACAACATCTGCTGATTTCTTCAAGTGACACCCAGAAGCTGTGAACAACCGAAGCACAACAGTTCTTCCCACTTTAGGAGGGTTGCACTACAGCAAAAGCTTCATATGCTACACCAGGACCTTGGGCTTCGGGGAGACTCTGCTCCCAGCAGCACGGGTCTAAGCTTCTTCAGTCTTGCAGTAATATAGGTAAATAAATAAAACAGCTGAGGTTCTTCTCATTCCTAACAAGGAAATGGTTAAAGGATCTGCTTAAAAAGAAATGATAACGTTGCTACAGCTTATATGGGCAGAGATTGAGGCTCCCAAGACAAATGCCCCAGCATACAAAGTTTTACGCACAGCAATTTTAAATGAGTGATATGGCTGTTAACCCCTAAAAATTGTGTGGATTATTTTTTTTCTTAAATAACAAACTTGGTATTCAGTGAACTACTCATTTGAACCAGATGATTCTGTCAAAATTAAGCAAGCACTTCAGAAGGGTACAAGATCAGGACTGCTGATGGGGGAGCTGCTATAACAACGTGTAGCAGGCCAAAACACTTGCTCATAGTGTCTCTTACATTAAAGAACACAGGACTTAAACATTTAAATTATTTCCCAATCTGGTTTGCTTTGTTCTGATTTCACCAAGTTAGCAGACACACCTAGGCATAACACACAACCAAAATCAGATCTTTCTGACAAAGCACTCGGGAAGAGCTGAGGGTCTGAAACTGTCATCATCAGCATGACGGTACTCAAAAGCAGTACCCTCCATGTCCTTCTTTACTTTCTCCTTCTAGATGATCAAACAGAACAGTATCACAAGTTTTAAATAAATTATTCTTAAGGAATGTACCAATCTTCATCTAAAAAGACTGTTGAAAGAACAGCAAGTCCAACCCTTTTCCAAACTCAAGTTTAAAGTAACTTTCTGTACCCCTGCAGTGTACCAAGTTCCTTTTCAGCTCTGAGCCTGTATCTTAACGCTCTGCCCAAAATGCACGGCCTCTCTTGTGTGCATGGACTTAACAGTCTTTATGGATTTGCTAGATGTATGTATGCTACAAACATCCACCAAACTGAGCAAGAATTTTAATCTGTCCACTTCTTTCTTTCCAATATGGTTATTTATATTAAGTAGTTGAGGGAGATCTGGCAAGACTGCTTAAAAATACAACTTTTCCTCCCACTCAGATCACTTTAAAAACACAAGCACTTTAAATCTGTTGAGTTCTCCACAGATTTTGCTACACAGCTCCTTGGCGCTTTCTTCCTAACACCAGCACATAGTCTCAAAAGCCAGACAGCAACTCTTAACACAATGCCACTGACCGAGGCACCCCGAGAACCTGCCTGCCGCCCCTCCGCAAGCACGGAAGAGCCACTAGCAAGAGCAGGCAGGGGGGCTGCTTTTACTGTTGGCAAAAGAGAAAGAAACCAAGTTTTCTTCCAGGGAAAGGAGGCAACCTCCACCGGCGACACCGGCCGCTATGCTGCGAGCTATCCCCCCAGGCAGAGGCTGCGCCGCGGCACACAGCCCGGGCCGGGACTCACCGCGAAGACGGCGTTCTGCAGCCCGAAGGGGATCGGCGTCAGCCGCGCCAAAGCCACCACCTTGAGGCCGCCGCCGCCCTCCACGACGCGGACGATGGCGCTGAGCGTGTCGCTGCCCTGGATCCTGGCCCGCGCCCAGCGGGCCAGCAGCCGCTTGCAGGCCACGTGGGCGACAAAGGTGCCGACGAGGACGCCGAGCACCATCAGCCCCATGCCCAGCACGAAGCCGTAGAGGTAGCCGGCGGCCACGTTGAGCAGGATGTAGCCCCAGCCGCAGGGGAAGGACACGACGATGAAGCCCACGGTGAAGAGCAGCACGCC
>NW_020799095.1:126878893-126910119 GCF_003259725.1 Athene cunicularia
CTCCAGCCGGCGGCCGCGGGCGCCTTCCCGCCCCGTTCTGGGAGCCTCGTCCACGGCGGAGCCTCCGCCGGCGGGATCTGGAGCGCTGCGGAGCCGGTTGTTGTCTGTCGGAGGAGCGCGTGGTGGGAGCGCCTCTGCCTAGACGGCTGCTCTCGGGCTCCCGGGACAGGCCGGCCGCTCTCCCTCCCTCGCGGGAAGGCTCTTTGCCGCAACCACCGCGCTTTTCTCGTCTGCACAAGCCCGACGAACCTCTCCCAGCCAGCAGCCGGCGGTTCGAGCCGAGGCGGGACAGCCAAGGCCCCTCGGCTCCGCCGCCGCTGCACGGTGCTTGTGGCACCTCTACATCGGGACAGCTGGGCTCACCCGACTGCTTGGCTCACATGCCTGAAGGCTCAGACGCACTTCTGGATGGTTTGAGCTTGAATTTTGAGCCACTGCTGGAAAGAAACAGCCTGAATACGCAGCATGGGCGCAGTTTAGAGGGGAGTTTTCTCAGGAGCCTCGCCGAGGCTCGACAGATTCGTAGGTCGCTGCTGCTCTGGCGTTACTAATGACAGGAGCCGTATAGTGCAGAAAGGGGTTTGTTTTCTTTACAAACGCTTAAATGTACATTGTGCTCCAGTGGATTTATGTTCCTCCGCTGGGAGATTTGCAAGCGTATGTAAAATGAGAATGTGTGTGGGAGTTGTAAAGTTAAAGGGTGATTGGACACCCCCACTCACACACCCCCCCCTCCGAATTTCAAAATGAGTAATATATCTTGAAGAATGTACCACAAATAGCTTCACTTACAAAATGCACTGTTAGAAATGCTGTAACCTGGGCAATCCAACAAATCAACCCAAGAAAATTACAGATGTCTTTGAGCACCACAGCAGAATAAAACAATCGTGGGAGACTGTACAACAGGGAAGTTGCAGATAAGTATCTCCAGCATAATCTGCTTTCTTGCTGTTACCTGGATCCAAATGTGAGCATTTGATTTACTTATGATGCAAACTCAGGCAGGGTGTACATCCAGAGTAATAATAATAATAACAGCAAGAAAGCCCTGCCTTACAGCTTATAAAGGATGATGGGCATGCTTGTACATTCAGTAAGGCATTTCAGAAAGCTGGGCGCGTCTGGAAGCTCAACAGAAAACCAAGACAATTTATTAATTTCTGGTTTTATACTAAGAGCACGTATGTCTTTGATGTGGATTCAGCTTGTGTATATTTTTGTTCAGTACAGTTGCTTCTATAGAAGATGAAAAAGCCTGAGTGGAAATGCCTATCAGAGTTACACGCTTTACGCTGCTCCCACATTTCTGCATTTAAAGTGCATATCCTTGTGCTCCGAGCAGGAATGAACCTCCTTCTGCTGCTCCTAAAAGCTACAGGGTTCTGTGTTTATAATCACAGAAAACATACTTGAAAAGAGACCATGAAAGGTTATGAGGAATATAATGGTCTAAGTGATAGTCCTGACGTTACACTCCAACCTATAAAAATATTTAACTAGTTAGTGGAGATGCTTCTCCTGTCCCTAGGAATATATAGGCTGAAACTCGACCTCATCACCTGGTCCCCCTAAAATGGCTAATCCTGGCATTGTACACATCCTTGGAGCAATAGCTCAGGAAGGAAAGGCAACACTCAGTCAGATTTTGAGTGACACAGAGCATGGTCATGGAATAAGAGCTGAAGCATCTTTGGACAAACATCCAAGTGAGGCCGCAAGAATTCAGCAGGACTCTGGCAGAGCTGGGAGCCTCTCCCACACGCGGAGCAGATACGGCTACAGAGCTGAGAGGCAGCATCAGCTGGCTCCTGCAAATCATCCCAGTGCACTCTTACCATCTGAAGAGGGAAAAAACCAACCTCACCCTTGAAAATGTGCCAGATTGGCACACTGATGGACAAAATGATCCACTTTTCAGACTTACTAATCATTAAATCATATTACCATACTGTGGCTGATGCAGTTGCAGTGGCCTGATGATATAGGCAAGGCAAGATCTGTCAGGAAGAGCAGTTACCTTTACATAGTCCAGTCATTACATTTAAAAAAAACAGACAAGCTCTTGGACAAACACTTTGTGCTTCAAAAAATAGCACTTGGGTTGTTTTTTTTCCCGGATAGATTAGTTGCTTTAGTGAATAATTTCCAATGAATGTTGTCTAACCCGTTCTTTAAAAAAGCACTACTGGCTGGATTATCTTCTGAAATTACTTGAAGTAATAGGAATAAAAATTACAGTTTCCTTACATATGGATTTGAATGATTACATTACATCAACTAAAACTGCTTCTATACTTTCTCAGGCTGAGTTACTTAGATTCTTATTAAACTTATCTATGATTTGAGCTTATTTCTTACCTGTCTTTTATTTTAGTATTTGTCAGTGAATCAGTGAGATTCACTTGAGAGGCACAGGGTAACAGCCAGAGGACTGTTCTGCTCCAAGAAAAGGTGTTTATAGAAAGATGATCTCGTGATGACATAGACTGTAGTGGATACTGAAGTATTTTTGCCGTGTGTTTTTTCCAGGCCCATGTTGTAGGTCCAGGATGTTTCCTTGATCTGGCATGAGCATCTGAGAAATGCTATTTTGTGTTCTAAAACTCTGCTCCTCCTGTCTCATTTTTTATTTCAAGGAATATTAGCATGCAAACACACCCAACTAAGCGTGTGAGTCATCTTACTGAAATGAAAGACATGACTCATTTAGACCCATGCAACTGGTCCACACTGAATAGGGGTCCTGAAGCTGGAAAGTAGGATACATTAAACCACGAATCAGAAGCCAAAATAGTTCTGAGTTGCGAGCTCCTGAAAACTGCCATAGTTATTTCTGAATTGCTCTTTGGGAGGGAGAAGCAGGACGTTTTTGAGATGATGATATTGAGGACTCCAGTTTACTTGGAAATGTCTGTGCTATTTTATTCTGTCAGCATTAATGTGAAGATCCTTTGGTGGAAACTCCAACACTGACTAATGTTGGGATTCTAGAGGGCTTTCTGCAAGAGAATGGACATGTGAGCAATCCTGTGTGAGAACAAGACTGATAAGAGCCTCAGCCAAGCAAGAATGCGATAAGGATGTGACCCTGAATGAGAGGGGAGAAACTTGATGAGACAAACAACCCCCGGAAGGGGTTGGGACGGAAGAGGAAGTTCCACAAGGCAGGAAGCCTGGCAAGGCTGATGTGGCACTTTTTATCCAACCATAAGAAGGTTTAAAGCGCAGGCTAAGTTAACTGTCCAGTCTTGAGGACTTGTACTGCATGTTACTCACGTGTGCAGGAGAACATTATAAAAGGGCTTTCTTAGTTGTAATAAATGGGCATTGCTTGATCACATTGGTCGTGTGTGTGCTCAGCTCTCCCGCAGACTAAGTTATGTCAGGAGTAGCCATTCTTTCGCCACAGCAGGCTGTCACCAGAAGTACCTCCATCTTATTTGCAGTCTTCCTTGTCATACATTCCTTTACATCCCCATGAAGGAAGGTGCATATACTTTGCTCATGCAGGGAATACACTTTTTGCTGTTTAACAAAGGACAAGTTGCAAGGATTTTGGGGAAGATATTAGTGAGGAGCAAGTTCAACCAGAGAAATTATTCTTGTAGACCAAATTAAGTCTGCAGGCAATCGCCCGGGTACCACTGATTTGGGTCGTTATATTTTAAATACATGTGCATTCACACTTTTGTCAAAGCGAATGAGAAGTATGCTGAAGGAAAACAAGCTATCATGTAGCTTTATATAAAATTGGTTAAATTCCCAGTGGAATGTGATAGTTCTGAAATTGCTGCATCAGGAACAGGAAGGAGGTGTAAGAGGAGAAATGGCACTATTAGCAACTTAGGATCATCCAGTTTTGTAATTTTTTTGACAGATATCAATCAAGATGTAACAAAACTTGCATTGCTTTCACCTAGAGCTATCTCAATCAGAAAAGATCTTTAAATAAAAAATACAAGCGTAGAAATTTAAATGCCCATAAAAATAACTGTATCCATTAGAGTAGTACTTTTTAAGTCTTGGGGTGGGAATCCAGACTGTGTTATTTCGCAGCTTGATTTATTTGGTGTCTACATACAGGACTAGAAACTTTATTGCTTTATTTATAGTCCCAGCTTCCCAGATTAGTGCCATACAATCATGTTAAAAACAATTAATGATTTTATTTATTATCATAAACTCATATAATTCAGAAAATGAATGTGTTTATTTTCATACATGTTTGTACATGAAAAATATGGTTAATGCAATGATTTTACAAGAAACATTTCAAGCAGATTTTATTACAACTCTTTGTAAGGCATGAAGAATAAATACAGTAAGCAATGTACTGAAATATTTACATTGAAAGGAAGATTCTGAGACATCACTCTGGTATTAATTATATAAATAGTTGACACTGAAAACAAGTCCATTTCAGTAGAACTGAGGATTTATGATGACTTGCATGATATTCCTTAGAGCATCCCAGCCCAGAAACAACAAATGAGAAACCTTAAACATCTTTATACATAAGGCAAAAATTCAGCTTTCTACTTGGTCCATCTATAGCTGCTTTCAGCGATAATGGAAAATTTAAGCTAATTCATCTTAAAGACTCACACGGGATTCTTCCTTGCAAAAGGATATCCTTAAGTTGACAGAAGAAACTTCCGCCAATTTTTTGTTCCATGAAATGACTGCTTTGTTGCCAAAAGACTGCATTGGTCAGGGGCTGTTGGTGTAATGCAGAATAGCCTGAAGTTTGGAAGTCACAAAATTGCTCATGAGATCTAGACTAGCATTGGCAGCCCTAGTAAATGGTAAGCTATAGAAGAAAGACCAAGTTTAGTACATTCATAGTATCTTCCTGAATTGCACAGGACAAACATTAGATGCCTCTCAAAATGTTAACCATGCTTCTGCCAGGGCCACAAACTAGAAATCCACATTTTCATGCAAGAGAATACTTGAAGCAGTTCTTAAGAGCACTGACATTTAGACGGTGTGCTTTCAAAATGAATTTTTGTTATCTTGAAATAAGGTACAGTGAGCAAATCATATCTGAGGAATAGAAAACTCTCGGTAAAATAATTCATTGAAGGAGGTTGTATACACACAGATTCTTCTTCACTTAAATGTGACTAAAAGAAGTATATCTAAATACCATGCTCAGGACACTTCTAATGGGAGGGATTTAGGAAATGTTAACATATCCTTAGTGTCATGTTTTCATCAGTTCCCACAAACTGCGGCATTCTAACAATATACTTTGATATTCTTCATTAAGCAATCACAGTCCTTTTCCTCCAATCCCATATTTGAAAGCTATATCTATCTCCATATATATATATATATATATATATATATATATACTTTTAAAGTATGCTAGACTAATTACAAAACAAAGCAAAGTAGATTGCATTTTCACTCTTTCAATGGCAGGGGTATAGTCCTAGCATGTTATGGATTGGAGGTCAGTTTCTCCTAATATTTTTGGATCAGTGATTTTTATAAAAGTATTTAACGTTAAAGGTTAACCCAAGATCCAAAGATTCTGTTTTAGCAGCCCAGTAATATTTGACTTTTTACTGTTAAGCTTTATCAAGTGGCTTTAAGGTTAGCTTCAAGTCAGCACTGAAGCAGAACATTGTATTTGAGTTTGTGGGTTGGATAAACAAACATATTTAAATTTGCTGGTATGAATCAAGCCACTGATCTCAGTGTCAGCAGTCTAAGGTCAGAAAGAAGCTCATTAATCTATTTCTTCATGTTGTCTTGATTTATAAATAGCTTTTACATAGCAAATTTTTAGCAGCCCTTCCCCATCTTTGTTATTCCTTTATCTAAGAAACCACAATGTGGTAATTGCCAGCAGGCATTGAACATAGCAGGTTTTTATGCCTCTGTAGAAAGATGAGGATTGAAAAAATCCCAGCTTCTAAAATCAATGGCAAAACCCTTGTCTGAGTGTTCCATTATATCAGCACTGTTGCTGCAACAAAGCATGATTATATCGGCTTACTTGTTTACAATCCTTGTTGTAGTATATCTGCTAAATTATTTATCTTAGTTTCCAGCTAGAATAACTGATAAGTTACAAACCTTCTCTGAGGGAACATTCACATTTTACATTAAACACTGGTGAAAATATGATTAGAAGCCTAATTTATCTCCCATTCTATTTGTTACGGCCCTAGACCCTGGCAAAAGAGTGTCTTATCTAGAAGCCCCAAAAGTCAGAGTTCAATAGATGGCCTGGCTCTCCTCTGCTGTGCAGTTTAAAGGAGATTATGACTGAGTTTGGAAAACTGTTCCCAATCTCTTCTTCGTGTTCTCACCACTTACGTGCTAAGACTGCAGAATGGAAACTCCACTTCTTGCCTGCTTTTTCTAGGCTCTGGTGTCTTCACCTCTACTCTAACAACTGAGATCAGGGGCACAATGTAGTTGCAAGCAGCAGCAATTCATTAAGTTTGCAAGAAAGATTTTGCCAAAGGCTTGGAGTGTCCTCTCTTTCTTTTGATGTGTTCAGTAGTCCTCAGGAGGCTTAGCAGGCACTCATAAGAGGTGCTCTGCATCAAGCCACTTAGGAAATAAACACAGAGCACAAATAAATGAATGATCACATGAGGTAGTGAGGGCTGACAGGACTTTAAGAATGTTTGTGTTGATAGGAAACCACATGAAAAAGGGCTGTGTGTTCTTTTCAGTCCCAAACCTCTTCTCCCCCAGTCACAAGAGGTGCTATAAACATAAAAATGCCTTTTAGTACTACTTAAATGGAGTTATACAGAATGTACAAGAAACAGGGTAGAAGGAAAGGGTCTGTGCGTGAAAGAGTGTGCTCCCTCTGGCCCAGAAGCCACTCTATCCAAGGCAACCTCTGTGTGCCCTTTTCTGCACTTGGGGGCCACTTTTCCATAACAAGGAAGAACTTCTAATGCTGTAAGAGACAACCTTGCACACAGTAATGAAGATTAGTGTGTTTGCTAAATATGAAGCCTGTGTACAGAGCAGATCTCTATAGGGCAAACAGCTTAGGCAAGTAGGAGTCCAGGTGCATGGCAATTTGGACTTTTGAAAACAAACATTCCCAAACTGCACCTCTTACCAGGTTAAACAGAGCCAGAATAGCTGTATTAAAAATATTTAGACATGTTGAAACTACTTATTGACTTTTAGACTGACTTAAATGGCTTGTACATTGATACCCAAAAGCATATGTTTAAACTGAAGTTATTTAGTAAGCCTGGTCAAATTATATTGTTAGATAAAATCAGAAAAAGGTTTCTAAACCTGATCTTTCAAAGACATAGCAGCACATAGGTTTTAGTCATATAAGTAGATTCTTTGGCCTGCCCTCTTTTGACTGTATCCTGGGCAGAATTTTGCTTTCTGCAGACAATAAAACCCAAAGGAATATTGTAAACAGTTGCATACAGCATTATAGATGTGACTGGTAGACACGTTCAGGCAAAGACATGCACAAAATGTGAAAGCATCCAGAGGTTTTCACTGATATGCTCTACAGCCCATCTCTTTTGTAGCTCAGATCTTTACCTGGATTTAGAGTTAGTTTGTGAAAGTGGTTTGTTGGGGTTTTGAGCCATCTACACCACTGCTGCTCAGTCTTTATGTAAAGTTTCAATTTCAACAGTTTTCACTGGGCTACAATTTTTTCAGCTGTCTCCTGTACTTTGCATTCTCCAAACACTACATAAGCATTTTGTGCTGGATTTATTGCCTTCATCTGTCCCTTGAAGCACTTAAAGTTACCTTTATAAAATATGCATACATTAAATCAAACACACTGTACATTTGAATGAATCTGCTCTAAAGTGCCTTCCAAGTCATCAGGCAAAACAGGCAGTATGCAAACTCAGCTATCCCCTCAGAAAATAAACATATCGGCAGCATATCAAAGATATCCCAGGAAGATGTTCTCAGCCTCAAAATACAGTCTTTCCCCATTATTTCTCCTGAAGTAACAGAAATGATTATGTGAACCATTGTAGCAAGTCCTAACTTAGAGAATTTCTCCTTCACTGAAAAAGCAGCTTAAAACCTTTGTCCAATATTGAACCAGCTAGCTTTATAAGGCTTCTATGTAGTGTTTGGTTGCTTGTTTACTTGTGGTCAGAAATAAGGCAGAAGGGTTAAGTTAGGAAAAAAAGAGAATTAGTACCAAATCTGGGATTTGAAATAAATTCTTTGCTGCTACTATACAATTTTAGAATGTTGTGAGTTCTTTTTCTCTCAAAAAAAAGTGTAAAGAGAACATATATTTTTTAAAAGTAAGTTTGTGCAACAGGAAGAGTTCCCAAAAATCTTCTTCATGTTTTTCATAGTTTCTTCAACATATTCTGAAATTATTCTTTCAATGTAGTTTGTATTCCTTCATGAAATAACATTTTATTAATATACAGACACCTCATACTGCTCCATCTTTAGGAAGATGTTAGATTTCGTCATTATGTATGGTCGCAGTGGTAACACTTAACATCATCCTTTATTCCTGGTTTCCACTCAATAACGGTGGGACATTCATCTCTGTTTTCTTTCCTCCTCTGTCTCCTTTCTGGCATTCTGCCTATGGCCATGGGGTAGCACGCATATATTATTTCTTCAAGCAGTTACACCAGTTACTTAGGCATGCATATCTCTTCAAATTAACTTTTCTGTGCTCCTTAGCAGCTGTTGCTGCTTTATCACTTTACCGTCAAACAGGCAGCAGGCAGCAGTCATGAACCAGGACCAGCTGAGATGCCATTCCATCCTTACAGCAGCACTGCTGTTAAATTCCTTACTGGAAACTGGATAACCTAATCAGCTGTTTTTCATTAAAATCTAGTTTCATTCTTCATGTGTGTTATTAATGTTTGTCAATAAAACAGGACTAATTTTATACCAAAGGAAATAGTGAAGAGCATGATTTTTTTAATGAGTTCTGAATGCAACTCCACACCATTACAGCCCAAAATTTGCCTTAATCTGAAGTATTCCTTTTTTCCTTCTTTATGCATCAAAATCTTCCAGATTAGTCTCACATCTGTCAAGACATACAAGGATATTGAAAAGTTTTGCTATGAAATAGATACATTTTAAAGTGTAAAGTCTACCTCACCTCCTCTGAAGTGCACAAAAATTTCCATAAAATAATTATTTGACAAGGAAGAAAAAGACAAAAATAATTAAAATACATTTGGACTTGACTTTGATATTTAATAACTTGAGAAAATAGTCACAGTCTGTGATGCCAACACTATCCTTCAGTACAAAAGGCAGACCACGTTACAGTGCTAAACCCAACAGATGTACTTTCATGATATTCTCAAACACACTATGTGCTGTGTAGGAACTAATATGCTATTTGCCCATTATGACTGGAGTAAGACCGTGGCATGCTCCATTGTGAGCAGAGCTCTCCATTCCAGAGTAACCTATTGCAATCATAAGAAAGAGGCTGTGGTGCCTTTTTTCTTGACTTATGAAGTTACAGACTTTTTCTGTAACACATACTTTGATCCAAGGTACCCAAACAGAACTGCTGGATTCCTGCAAAAAGCCTTTACTTCCTCACAAAGCAGGTGTTGTAAGCAGTTTCCTTCTAGATCGCCTTCAGGGACTGTATCATAGACACGCACTCCAGTAATGACAGAGACATAAATTACCTCTAGTATGAATTCATGGACAAACTGTGCTTGCTGTCCCTTGGGACCTATACTACCCTCAGGAGCACTGACATTGTATGTGCAGATATCCCAAACTGTGAAGACCCAGTTCAATATAGGTTATATCATTTATTTTGCTAATTCTAAGGAAAATTGTGTTACAAATGCAAACTACTTGTCTGGTTTATGAATGTTTAAGGTGCTAATAGAGGCTGACAAGGACAGAGGAGGATCACATCTTTCTTACTTGCATCCATAGCATTAAAAAGTTTTTTGGGTTTTGTTTGTTTTTTCTGTTTGTTTTGTAGTAGCTATTATTATTTTTCCTGGATTTTTTTTCTTTCTTTCTTGCATGGAGGTAGAAATGAAGCCTCATGAAGCAGTTCTTTAAAGAAATCAGAAAACTGGCAAGAAAACTGGATGTGAGATGTTGAGCTTCTCTTGAGAGCAGAGATCTAGTATCTTGGGTCTGTGTAAGAACTTCAGTCTGTATTTCACCCTCTTGTTTCCTAGTTATCCCTTCCTTTATAATTTGTCATGGACTTTTAAACTTTTAACCCTTCAGATGCTTCATGTTACTTCAATACCCACTACTCCTCCACTTACCCATTGAGGCAAAATTTGCAGGACAGAAAGCAGACTATGTTTCTCAGGCAATACCTTTGGAGATTGCTTCAGAATTTACAACTGATCATAAACTTGATGTTTAGTGATAAAGTCAATCCCAGTAGTTTCCACAAAGACACAGGAAGTTTTTCCAAAGTTATCCTTTACAGAAATACCAAACACAGGAACAACTCCTTGCACTAGCCTTTGGAATCCATGAAGCATTTATTTATTTTTTATTGTCTTGAATTTTAATTAGCACTTTACTTAGCTGTGTTTGAGCAGCCCTTTCTCTGTTATTATTCCTTTATCTCAAAAACTAATGGAGTCTATCAAAGGTAATCAGGTTGCTCAGGCATGATTTTCCCTTGGTAAATTCTCTGCAGCATTGGTGGATAAGGGAAGACATCTGACATCATCTACCTGGACTTGTTCAAAGCATTTGATACTATCCTATATGACATCTTTACCTCTAAATTGGAGAGACACAGATTTGAAGGATGGACCACTCGGTCGATAAGGAATTGACTGGATGGTCACACTCAGAGTTGCGGTCAACAGCTCCATGTCCAGGTGGAGAGCAGTGACGAGCGGCGTTACTCAGGGGTCGGTGTTGGGACTGGCACTGTTTAACATCGTTGTTGGTGACATGGACAGTGGAATCGAGTGCACCCTCAGCTAGTTTGCCGGCGACACCAAGCTGTGTGGTGCAGTCAACATCCTGGAGTGAATGAGGGACCTGAACAGGCTTGAGAGGTGGGCCTGTGCAAACCTCATGGAATTCAGCAAGGCCAAGTGCCAGGTCCTGCACATGGATCAAGGCAATCCCAAGCACAAATACAGGCTGGGTGATGAGTGGATTGAGAGCAGCCCTGTAGAGAAGCACTTGGGGGTATTAGTGGATGGCAAACTGACTATAAGACAGCAATGTGCTCTCGCAGCCCAGAAAGCCAACAGTATCCTGGGCTGCATCAAGAGAAGTGTGGCCAGCAGGTCAAGGCAGGCCATTCTCCCCCGCTACTCCGCTCTCGTGAGACCTCACCTGGAGTACTGAGTCCAGCTCTGGGGCCCCCAACATAAGAAGGACATGGACCTGCTTGAGCAGGTCCAGAGGAGACCATAAAGATGCTCAGGGGGGTGGAGCACTTTCCATATGAGGACAGGCTGAAAGAGTTGTAGTTGTTCCGCCTGAAAAAGAGAAGGCTCTGGGGAGACCTTATAGCATCTTCCTGTACGTAAAGGAGGCTACAGGAAAGATGAGGAGAGGCTCTTTATCAGGGAGTGTAGTGATAGGATGAGGGCTAAACAGTTTTAAACTGAAAGAGGGCAGATTTAGATTAGCCATAAGGAAGAAATTCTTTACTGTGAGGATGGTGAGACACTGGAAGAGGTTGCCCAGAGAAGCTGTGGCTGCCCCCTCCCTGGAAGTGTTCAAGGCCGGGTTGGACGGGGCTTTGAGTATCTTTGTTTGGTGGAAGCTGGACCATGGCAGGGGGATTGGAACTAGATGACCTTTAAGGTCCCTTCCAACCCAAACCATTCTGTGATTCTGTGAAATCCATGCTGACTGCTCCCAATCATCTTTTCCTTCGTGTTCTCAGAAGACTTTATTTGAACTGTGTATCTTTTAGATATCATGCAGAAAATTTTTAATCAGAGTATATTTTTATTGCTGCTACACATTCCCCACATATTTTATGGTACAGTACCTATACTATGAGCACTGAATGTCACCAGTGGATAGCAAACACAAGCAGGGCTGGTTCCAAGCATGATCCAGATCTGGGGAATGTGCGGTGTGTGAGCCTTCACACTGTGTGACTGTGTTGGGATTCTAGAGGGCTTTCTGCGAGACAATGGACATGTGAGCAATCCTGTGTGAGAACAAGACTGATAAGAGCCTCAGCCAAGCAAGAATGCGATAAGGATGTGACCCTGAATGAGGGGGGAGAAACTCGACGAGACAAACAACCCTTGGAAGGGGTTGGGACGGAAGAGGAAGTTCCACAAGGCAGGAAGCCTGGCAAGGCTGATGTGGCACTTTTTATCCAACCATAAGAAGGTTTAAAGCACAGGCTAAGTTAACTGTCCAATCTTGAGGACTTGTACCGCATGTTACTCACATGTGCAGGAGAACATTATAAAAGGGCTTTCTTAGTTGTAATAAACGGGCATTGCTTGATCACATTGGTCGTGTGCGTGCTCAGCTCTCCTGCATGACTGAATCCATGTGCCACACTGGAAGAGGCTAAAGGGAGAAGAGAAAGGTTAAGGGCCATGTTACCTGTCCCTTCCTCCCTGCCACTCCACCTTTTCCAGTAAACCCTACCTGCAGGGTATTGTCCTCTCATTAGGAACTATTTGTGTAAACAGGTAACAAACTGGAGGAGGGACATTAATGAATTCTATACAAGTAATTACATAGCTGAAGACTTGATCTGATTCAGCAGAGAATTACAATAGTTCTAGGACAAGTTATCATTAACATCAGAGGTTTTGCATGAGCAGAAAAGCAAGGAAACACAAAAGCAGTCAGGTTTACCTAGTCTTGAGTGTAACAGAAGGCTGCTTCAACAATACAGGCAATAAAGTAGTTGTAAATCTGCTGCAACCAATTATGAAGTTTCTAATTATGAAGAATTATTTAGGATTTCCTCCAAGGAGTTAATTTTAAAGAGTACTGGAGATTATCTCTAAAGACCTCTTCTAAAGTGTCACACTTAAAAGCATTCCAGCTTCTCAGGTGTCCTGCTCAAGGGAGCTCTTTCTATTTTATTGGTATCCACTAGAGAAAAATAAGCAACAGCCAAGTTGTAAAAGGGTTGGTTTTTATTACTTAACATTACAGCAATTTGCTGTTGCTAACCTCGTTGGGAAATTGAAGGGAGCTGAAAATGAGTGGATGAGCTGATTCACTGGGGAGTATTACTGATTGGTGGTGGGAAAATAATAAGTCCCAGGGAAGCACACAGCAGAAAGAAACTTCAGCAAAAGGAGAACTTTAAAGAGAAGTGTTCTATTTTTCCCTTTTTTTTTTTTTTTTTAACATAAGCACCCAACATCTTCATGATACACTTTGATCTGCACAGTTTGACTAGGTTATTTTCAGAACTGTTCTTTCTGTGTGAAAGTGAAAAGGCAGTGCTTTGCCACCCCTGGAAACGGCTGTAGGATGCACAGTTTACCCAGAGCTCCTCAGAAAGTATATTCACATATGTAGCCTGTATTTCCTTCTGACAGTGTAAAACCAGCTGGTTTTAAGGTGTTCGTTAAGAAAAATCTAGAGTAGGTCACCTGTGGGTGGAGAAAGTGGATGTACGCCATGTATGACTGGACAACAAGCTGCTCCTCCACATGCCAGGATTTAGATCAGAGCAAAGCACATGTAAATAGCCCCAAAATATTTCCCCACCTGTTTCCTGCCCTTGCACAGAGTAACAGTCTCTGTGGTTTGGAAGGAGAACCAAAGAGGGAAGCTGTGATTTCAAAGCAGCAGAACAGGAGGGAAACGTTCAATATGGCAGGAGAGTCTGCTGTGCTTGCTGTCCTGCAGAAGAGCAAAAAGGTTGCCCTGCCATTATGAGACACTTGCAGATTCGGCACATCTGTGGCAAAGATCACCACTTTGTGGTCTGGAACAGCGTCGCTGCTTTACCATGAGCAGAAAAGAAGGAAAATATTTTCAACTAAGGGGACAAACTACAGAGCCAAGGGATTTATTCTTTCTCAGAGCTCAAGGAAGACAAAAATGTGACAAGGGATGATAAAGACACTTCATACCAAGATTTCAGAGAGGAGAGGACAAACATGAGCGTTAGAAGAAAGCCACACTGGAAAGAAGCCAACCAGCCTGTGTCTAGCAGACCTTTGCTTTCAGGGGAACTCAGGAAACAGGTGAACTTCTGCTTCTTCCTCACTGCTGACGTATACAGGCAGTAGCACATTAATCCCTACCCTTTAAGATATAGGTTACCACACAAATATGATTCTCCATTTTCAGGTTTTCTGGAATTAAATTTAAACATACGCTGTACTAGCACAACTAGTGTTACTACTGCAGCAGTTATGCTTTATTTCCTATGTTTCTGCAACAGGGCAATTAAAAATTAAAAGAATTAACCTGATGTTAAGGCAGAAGAGCCTCCTGTAAAGGAAATAGTCTCACCAGCCTTCTTACCTGAACTAAATAGTCCTGTTTCAGTGGAGAGCAGACCAAAATTACTACGACACCAAGGTGACTTAAGCTCACAGTTGAGCCTTATGCCTTCTCAAGGGACTGCCACACAGGAGATGTCTGGGAGGGTTTTTCAGAATACCCATGTCTTGGATGCTGCAAGTCCCTTGGCAACACCACTGTCAACAAATACACACAGAATCACCTGATGGTGTGCACAAAACTTTCTTATGACAGCAGAATCTAACACTGAAATAAATGCCCCAAGATATAGAGATAACTTTTCTTGCAAAACCAGGATGGAGGCTGCTAAAGCAGCCGTGCAAGAGATCCTGTACTGCTCGTGCAGCTCTAGAAAAGGGCAACAATTGCGAAGGGATTATTCACACTGCTTCCTTCAGACATCACTTTCCAGCCTAACTATGTAACCAAAAATAAAGAAAACAAGGACTGTATCATCATTGTTAGTTAAGTAATGAGACAGGTTAAAAATAAACCAGGAAATTATTCTATTTTTACTTCCAAAGCTTTTATTAGATAGCCAACACAGGCCAGATCCTGAAAAAGCACTTGTTTAACAATTAGACAAAAATCAAAAGATAAATTTGAAGGCAATCTCCTTGGCAGCTCTCATTACAGATTCTCTTCAGCCTGTAGTAAGGACTCCTTTAAAGATGTTAAAAGTCAGTCAGTCTAAAGATGCCGTGTACCTTTTAGGAGAGGTTTGAAGTGAAACGAAATTGATTAGAGCCATTGTGACCCCTCAATAATTCAAAGTATCTGCCCTCATCTGATGTTCAGAATAACAGCATGCCAACCAGATTTTCCCAGAGAGCATATTATTAAACTTTGCCCTTTATAAAAAACTCTTGGTTTTAGCTGTATGGTATACAGTATGAGCATATGAGGAGGAGGAGAGGGATAATGCTAATAACTATACAGAAAGAAGGGTAGATTGCACAGAATACGGTGCCCTGCGTGTGACCAACTCTATGCCAGTTTCAAGCATGCCATTGGATGCATACACTGCTGCAATAGAAGACACACTCGCACTTCTCTCTGTGGGTGGAGCTTAATTACTCCTTGAATTAGGCCAGATTACATCTTGTGAAAAACCTCAGGAATTAGCAGCTCTAATTGCATTATCCAGTAAGGTTTTGGTCATGGTGAGAAGAGACAACCATGAATGAGACCTTGATACAAACCCTTAGTCTCTTGCCCACCTCTAGACACTTTCTAATTTAGAAAGTTTAACCATTCTAAGTAGCTATAATTTAGCAGAATTATGGTTTTGTGTAGGCTATCTAGATTTATACAACCAGCTTTAGTGATGGGGACTGAATAAAAGTAAAATAGGAATACTCAGAGCTGGAGAGCCTGAGAGAAAGAGCAGTGCAAATACAGCCCATCCAATAAAAGACATGCTTGTGTTTTATTTAGATTCTGTTGCTATTTATGTTTAAAATAATCTGATTGGTTGAGGCTATTCAGTACCTGGAATATTCTCTCTACTGTCTGCCAAAAAGAAATTATTAAGCCTTATTCTTTGTGATAAAGGACACTGGAAAGGGAGAAAAAGGCAGGAGAGTAGGTTTTGAGAAGTGCTCAGAATACCCAGCAGTGGGTTTGTAAGCATTTCTAAGTACACCTGAAGCCTACAAGGGATCGGGATTTCTGGTCCACAAACACGAGAGACTTCAGAAACTGCTTAGTTGGAAATGATGGGCAGAACAGGACTCACAGGAGTACAAAATGGCGAGGATGCTTGAACCCTTGCCATATACTTAGCAGGGGAGAAAATTAGTATTTCTGTAATTTTGCCACTGATTAAGTATGCATTTCTGCATGACTTGATGCTGTTCCCCTGCTCACAGAAGTTTCCATGCATAGTTCTGTTCATGTTTACTGCTATGCCAACAAATCTGCATGAAATACCTTTTCACTGCTGCTTTTTTTCTCAGAACCCCTGCTAAACCATACAATCAATTTTTTCAGTGTTTACAGACAGTTTGAGAGTCTATAAACTGTAGTTCCTGCAATATACACACAAAAGCAAAGGAAAGAGAGGAATAAAAATCTCTTGCCTTCTTTGATGGCAAAATTATGTGTACAAGGAAGAAAGAATTCTTTTATTCTTTTAAGTTGCAGCAGCTGCCAAACTCATCCTCTTAAACTCCAGTATTTCAGAAATGCAGTGACTTAACTGCAAGGGATTTCGTCGATGAATTGGGAATCCCATCCCTTTCATTCTGCAGCTGGCTTTTCCAAACCAATGTATGCAGCCCATTTTGTATGTGGGTGTAGAGGTTCTCCCAGCCTAACCTCAGATCCCATCTTCTGCATGTAACAATCCTTCCTCATATTCTCTTTCTTGTCTGATCAAGAACCACTTTCATCCTTCAAACTAAAGATGGAGATGTTAATTAGTACTAAGTAGATTAATAAAGATGTGATATTTCACAAATGACTTGCCAGTGGAATCTAGAAAAGGAAGAGGGAAGGAAGAGGAGGAAAGAGAAAAGAGAGGTTTTTTGTGGAAACCACTTCATAAGCACCAAGGACACCTCTGGTTGCTATTTCTGAAGTACAAAACCAAAGCAAAAACTTGCATTTAGACCCATAAGCCTGCTTAAAACCAGTACAGCTGGGAAACTCTTTCACTAAGCAGTACTCTCATTATACTGTTGTTTTCTCATGTGAGTTACTTACTGAGTAAAGGAGAAAGTCTCCAACAAAAGGCAGAATGCAGTTGCCACTAATACTAGTAAATGCTATATAATATATGATAATGAATAATCAGTTACCAACTTGATACTAAAAGGTGATTGTCCAAAGCTATGTCTGTAATGTAAATGGAGATGTGCTAACCCAATTGAAATTTGTGCAAGTATCATCAGAGACTAATCCATACCCTTCTCTATAGGTTTGCTTGAATTTGCTTATTTTGGAAACAAAGCAAAGCTTTAACCTCGTTTGTTAGAACTGTATAGGCAGCAGAACTAGCCAGCATTTGACTCATGGCCTGTTAGTAAAGTTCCCAGAATCAGCAGATTTCCAGGTGCAGAAGTTTTAACTGGTGACAGTACAAAGGACAGAAGTGACTTGTGGGTTTAAGATTAACAATTAAATAACTAGCTCTAACATATGTCCCAGTGGTGTATTCCACTGGTAGATATTTACCATTTTACACAAGCACATTTCTGTGCAATGTCCTGAAGGTCTCCAGCATTAAAATTAAGACAACATAGTTGGATTCGGTCATCACTTGCTTAATCAGTAAATTTAAATTAGCACGAGAATAAGAGACCAAGAGCACTTAACCTTTTCTGGAAAGACCTAGAACTAAAAGCATTAATATTACATTTTCCACAAGATTTTACATTGGCAGAAGTGATGGAAGAATGTGGCTACTAATTCACCAGCCTTAGAATTAATTTCTAAACTTTATTATTGTCTCCACTGAGACTCTCAAATTACTTTTGCTACAACATCATTCCAATTATTTTCAGCTGCTCAGTGATCAGAATTTGTAGGAAAATTCTGACTCTTTGAATGCTGTGCTCATTCTGAATGGGAACAGAACCAACTTTTTACAGTTTCTTAAAACTCAAGTTTCTGGGCAAGATGCTGTTTCAGGACATTTGAAATGCATTACCCTAAGATAAATAACTAGTAAAGAGCTTTGAGTTTCAAACATGATAATTTCTTCTGCAAAGGATAAAAATTAATCACACTGACATTGTTAAAATGTTTCTCAATTCTTTTTATCATAGAATTTCACAAAAAGCAATGCGTTTTTTCAGATGGTTCAGTTTTTAATGAAGCTTCATTTCCAAAAGGAGAAATTTTCCTACAGTAAATTTCTTATCTTTTTAATTTTGTACATTGTTTTATATACTCTGTTCATCTGAAACTCAATTTACAAATGCTGCGGACATTTGTACCACCACCACTACTTTTTCTAGGTATGAGCCTCTTACTCCATCTGTCAGTACAAAAGTGTATTACAACACAGACATTACAGCTCTAGGTATATGATATTTAATAGTTCGAAGATTGTCTAATGATTAAATATTGATACCAAACTATACCAGTAAATGCTGTAAATCTACAGTACACCCCAGCTTTAAATCTAGTTTTGTATGTTTGAAATGAGTGCTAGCTAAATGACGTCCTTCTGTTTTTTAAGAGGTGATCAGAAGGAAATGGGTAGATTAGGAAAAGAAGCTTAACTAAAAAAATTAGGAGGGAGGAATACGGCTTGATTTTGCAAAATACACAGACAATATCTCAATTGACAGGAAAAAGCTTTCCAGAGAACGGATGTACTTGGAGCATGGTGAAAAAATTAATTGGTTCTCTTTAGGGTAATAGGGAATTAGAGGAAGGAATCGCATTGCAGACCTGTTGTATAATTTCTCTGTCTGTTTTTACAAGTGAAATTGATGGAGTTTTGCTTTAGCTGGGTGTCCATTTTCTCGAAGACAGAGAAAAGAACTAAGAAATAATGTTCAGCTATATGTAAGGCAGCACGCAGCAGGGCCAAAATGTGTCGAAGCAGAAGACTGGTGGGTGGGAAACGGTCAGAGGTAACCACTGAGAAATATTTGTCAGGCTAGTTTTGGTAGATTTGAAGCCAACATCTGTTTTGAAGGACAGGGAAAAAACAAGTGTAAAACAAATACCAACACAAGAATCAAGGCTTATTTGCTAGAGATTATGGACATTTATTACTGAGCACACATATGGAAATCTGACCTTTGGCAGGAAGATATGATTAGACAGAGTACACCCACTACAGACAGCGTGGCTTTCACAATGAAGGAGGTTAGGAGAAGCAGTGGATGAAATACACTGGGGTTATAAAGTGGAGACAGACACATTCTGTGCACGTCACCTGTGTAGCAAATAATGCACATTGCCCTTGGGAGGAGGAGAGGGTGCACACTCCCTTTGCATCTCTGGCACCTCACCAAGTCAGTGAGACACATAAGATCTGGCCACAGCCTATCCAGCAAGCCCAGGGTCTTAATCTTCTGCAGACACATCTTTGCCCTTACTTTAGGTAGTCCAGAATTAGCAGAGGAGTTATTCCCAGGCTGCCATGGACAGTGGTGATGTTCATTTACTAAGAGCTGCTTTAGTGGCTTAAAAATGTCTTAGATATAATTTGCTTCCTTTTCAAGTGAGATCCACCTGATAAGTAGTTAAGTTTACTGTTTAACTGCCTGTACAGTCCTCATTGTTGACAACATAAAGCAAGAAGGGATGGTAAATCTTAGGTGTTAATTAAGGCTACGCTGAGAATTAAGGTTTCTGCCGTACATGGCCATTTTATTGCCACATGTAAGAACCAAGGAGCACAGCATAGACCATTTTAGTGTGAGCTACAAAACATGAAAGGGTAGTTTATATAACTCATACATAAACTATCCTCAAATTAAGTGTAGGTGCTCCTGTGGGGCATGCCACCTCCTGGGCAGACTCCTGTTTTCCACATGTGTCTGTTGAGCAGGTAGGCAGGATGGTAAGGACCAGGATGGTCCATACAATGCTTTTCAGAGTGTGAAGCAAGAAGGTTTGTGGGAGGGAAGCTGCTATGGGGATAACACGGCTGCAGAGGCAGCTGAGGGGAGAGACTCCTTTGGACCAAGGCCCGGGGGCTATGAGGATTCTGTTGTTGATAAAAGAGACATCAGTTGGGATCCTGCAAATGTTAAAAAAAAAAAATAAAAAAAAAATAAAAATAGAAGGGCAAAACTACGGCTGCCATACATCTCCATAAACTTTCTCATCCATACAAAAGTTTCAGACATTAAATCCTCTCTCAATCGAGAAACTGGAATTGTCTAAGAATATTCACATTGACAAATCAAGTAAAGACAGATGGGAAAGGATCAAATCTGGCACTTTAGTAACTTTTTGTGCCTTGCATACGTCACAGACTTTCTTCTTATATTCACCAAAATTAAAGCTCCCTCAGAATCTTTTCTGATAATTCAGTCACTTTCTACCTTGAGAAACAGAATCAGGAGCCAACAGCTTTGAGTTATTAAAGATGATCCAGTCAAACACACAGTGCTACTAAGGAGAGAGGAGCATCCAACAGACCATGCCAGCTTCCTGGAACAGTGCACATGCTTGTCGTCCTGTGGCCAATGGGGAGAGTGCTTTCTGTGTAAGCACTTTCCCTACTTTAATTTGTGGTTTGTAGAAATTGATGGCCCATTAGGAGGTATCTTAGGTCATCATCCTGTTAACTGCTTTCATGGTTTAATCAAATACATGACAAATACTACTAACCCTTGTTAACTCCCAAATCCTTATCCACGAGGAAGGATTAGTGTGGGCAATGCTCAGTGCAGATGGAGTTTGTACATGTATGCATTTTACTTCCACTGCTCTCATTTAGCCTGTTATATCTGTTCAGTGGTAGAAATTTAAATGCAAAATGGGGGGAAAGAAAATAATATAAGATGGGAACCAGATGTGACTGGTAAACCTCTTTCCATGCATCACAGCTTTCTAAGGACTAAACAAAATTGCTGAATGTCATGATGGGGGGAATAGAAGACTAGCTTTGCACAGCTTTAAATATCTTGTTTTAATTACTTGGTAGGTAAGAGTCAGAGTTTCTAAAGCATTCCGTTTCAGAAACTCAATGGGAATGAAAAAGCTGGTAAAACGAAGTTATGTTGTTCAAACCACCTTCATGCTGTTTCATCAGATCATAAATCTAATTTTTATTTAAATATATAAGATCAAAATGAGTTGAAATTAATATAGGCACCATGATTATACTTCAAAATATAAATTAGAGATTTATAAACTCTATTTTCTAAAAAGAACATAAATTTCCTTTTTACTTTTACATTTTAAGGGAGAGTGATCATAGTATTCATCAATGTCATTTTAATGTTTTACAAGTTTTGTCAAATGCATTATTCACAAGCATGTTTGATGATTTATTTGTTTAGTTCTGAGCAAACACTTTAATGTGGGAAGTTGGAAAGATTATTCAAATATTACTATTCAACCAATTCTGGTTGAGAAGCAGAATAAGGCATGTTTGCTGAAAATATGATGTTCTAGCACTTTAATTAGGAGAGACTGGAGAAAATTCCCTAAAGATTTTGGCTAGACAGTATTAGTCTGAAGTGTAAAAAATAAAATCTAAATTAAAGGAGCAGTGCTTCTCTCATGGTAGATTAGAGTTCAGATGAGAGACCAGAGTGTGCCTGAAGCCTGGGTTGTTTTCCTCAAAGGGTGAAAACAGGGTTTTATATGCTTTTTACAGCAGAATTGCAATAGATGAAAAAAGAAAAACCTCTGAGAGTTAAGACAAGAGTAGACCATTGAAAATAAAAATCTGAGAGCGACATGCTATTCAGAGACTTGATAGCGGGGCCCATTGGAAGCAGAGCGTTTCTTCTGTGGCTGAAAGACAGCCGGTGGCTGTGTCCAGACAGCCCAGCTGGAGCGCAGAGAGCCCTAGTTCTAGACTCTTTGCATGGGATATTTCTGTCCTGACCTCCGGTGCAGTCTGCGGCAGATGTGAGCACAGCATTTCCTAAGGCTGTAGCCTGTGATGTACCTGATCTGTAGATTAATGGAGTTCAACAAGCCTAGCTGTTAATCTCCTGCTTTTCAGGAACATGATATGTATATATATATATATATATTTATTTATGCTTGCATCGATACTATGTATAAGGAAATGTGAAGGAACAAAAGGAAACCATTAAAGTAGAAATAAAAATGAGACTCGTGGGAACTCTGATTTCTAATTAGAAGCACTGTACATCTGTTATAATTTTAGCTCACAGAGGTTAATAGAAAACGAGATCAAAGGCAGCATGTGTTTACCAACGGTAGATCATGCCAGGCTAAGCTTCTTTGATGTGCTAAGAGATCTGAATAGGAAGTGCAGATCTCATCTGTCTGAAGTTCAGGAAAACATTTAATGTGCTGCCACTTGGGACTGTATCTGTTAGATGAATGATAAAGGAACTCATAAAAGAACTATAAAAGCAGGAGGTTTGGAACAGGGCTGATGACAATCTGATTCTGTTGAAAGGAAAATGACTATGCTGGAAGGGATTAGTAGTAGAGATCCTCATGGGTTTGTGGTGGGTTTAGTCATCTTCTGTAATAGTACTTATGCTGTTCCTCCTCCCCCAACCCCATAGGTCTGTGAGGTGTTTTTTCACCAGGTGCTCCAGGGCTGCTCAGCAAATGAATGCAATGCTGCCCTGGACCCCGAGCTGCACCACCCAGATGGTGGGAACCTATGTCACAATCCACTTCCCTTCCTCCTGGGGAAATAATCCCCTTCCTCCTGGGCTGCAAGAGTTTACTCCAGGGAGGGCTTCAGCACCCAGCAAGTGCAGGGATGGTGATGCCTCTCACATTCCTCAAGCATGGACACTTTCAGAAGAGTTCTGCAGGGCCACACAAACACCACAAAACCTTCTGGACTCAAGTCCAGTTGATAGCACTGCCAGGTCATCTTTCAACTGGTAAAGAAAATAGGTTCCTATGTTGGGTGGAAGCAAATAACAAACATTGAAAGATGGCTTTCATTTGTAACCTTAAAATGTTATTTTTAATTGAAATTGCAGATGTGACAAAGCAGAAGACTGCAATATCGTTCAGAGGGAACTAGAGGACCTTAGGGCATGGATTCACAGCAGCATGATGAGTTCCATCAAATATGTAAGACCATGCTTTTTGTACCTACAGTGAGATTTCTGCTACAGACTGGGAGTTCGTCATTTGGGGAGATGATGGACGAGGGATTTATTTTCAAAGAAGTAAAGATACCTAGAAACTATTTTCTGAGCTACTTCTACCAAAGAGGGGGAGACATATAATGACATTCTTCTTGTGAGCTCATTCTGGAAGATGTCATAAAACCTTTGTCCCTTGCTTTGAGAAACAAATGTGAACCCATGCAGAGAAGGCAGACATGATGAGGGAACTGACAGCTTCTCATAATGAGAGAAACAATAAAGAGTTTAATTTAGTCTACCAAAATCAAGGCTGAAAGAAGAAGCAATTATTCTCTGTAAAGCTATCAAGACCAAACCCCAAGGAAGGAAAATGTCTTGTTAGCTCACACAGCAAGACATGAGAATAAACTGGCCATTAATATGTTTAGGCTGGAAAACAGGGGAAAAAAATAACTATTGGGGAGCAGGGTTGTCTCCCAGTAGAGGCAAATAAAAGCGTGTATGATTTTAGGACAGCAGTTAATCAGCATATCCAAAGGCCACCTTGAACACTGCCATCCAGCAGCAGGAAAAAGAAACCATAAGAAGACATAAGTCATTTCTAATTTGCAGCTGGGCATACGGAAGCTGAAGGGATACCAAACTGCATGGAAGTAAGTAAATCCACCTCTTCTCTCAATGGGAGAGACTGCTCTTAAGCACAGGTTATTAATGCTGGGATTAAAAGGCTGCTCCTACGTGAAAACAAGCAGTTTCTTTGCTCTGGAGTTATAAGTGAAACTGGAACCAAATCTGTCTAGCCCCTGTAGACCCATCTGCTACTGCTCCTAAAACAAAGGAGCAAAAATAACGGCAACAAGACCAACAAGCCCACAATAAGTAACTTCAGCCAATATTCAGAACAACAGCTGAAGCTGAACTTCAATAGCAGAGTGTTGGTTATAAATCCTCTGTTTGGAAAAAAACACAAGACCTTACAGAAAAGCTTACATACACTTTTGCTATGAATTATTGAGACTCCAGGTAGGACATGCACACATCTTGAAGGTCAAAAGACCACTGGACATTACCACAATGACAGCCCTTGCTGTCCCTGCCCGCCAGACCAGGAGCCAGTGGACCTGAAACTTTGGTTTGGGCATGTATCCATCTGTGAAGCGTCCTCTGCTTAACAGAGTGCTTGGACCATTTCTTAGGGGGGTACCATTTGATTCGTGCCGCCTTGGCTGTGGCTGGTAAGTTGTTATGCTTCTGATTAATTTCCAAGCTACAAAACATTACAAGCTTTGTGCAGACCACAAGATGGCACAGCTGTAGTAGCTATACAGAACTGGATAAGGCAGCCTGGAATGAACAGATTTAAAATAAAATTAACATAGTATTTAATATCAATTAGAGATGGTGGGGGGAGCAAAAAGTATATTCTGGTGAAAAAGCTCTTATTTCTAATTGAAGGGCAGCGTTCTCTGAGCCTATAAACAACAGACAATGCTGGAATCTTTGATTTTCAATAATCAACTGCTTATATATTTACAAAAAAATAACATCTCAAAGCAGAAATTAGTTTTGAACAAGGAAACCAGTTTTGCCTGAGATGTAATAGAATGGTGTGACTTTAGATTCTTTTCAGTCAAATATTACAATGATTATGGAATAGCTTTTGAGTGATCAATTTTTTTTAAGGTGCAGAATGCTTTAATACCCACAAACCCTCTCTGTCCTACAGACAATTTCATTTGCAACCACTTTCAATTTTTGAATAGTGAAAGAGTTGAGAATAATCCCTAATTAGATGTCAGATACCAATGACCTGTTGAAAATAGTCTTTTTATAATACAATCCACAAGGCAATGAATGCACTCTATGAGACAATAATGTGAGTAATATGGATTTGTAGGATTCATATTCACTGCTCTGAATGACCCAGAAAATATTATGGAAAATTAACCAAATCATTACTCTGGCAGCATATCACAAGGAACTGGACAGTATAGGTTTATTGTCTCCAGGATATTTGCTTTCATTATCCCCTAACTAATGAGGAGATGATTTGAGGTAAAGAGAAGCAGACATATATTGAGGACTATGCAGGGAGACAGAATTTCATTATGTTTATGTTGTGGGATTTTTTTAACAAAAATTATATGTTTTGTATCATTCGCCATTGAGTTTTTGCCATTTGCCCTACAGGTGTACAGCATCTTGCATAACAGGGTGATAGTCCATGATTAAGATTTCTAGGAGTGTCTGCAATAAAAATATTAACTTTCCATCCATTTATGTACTGCCATATTTGATAATAATTGCCACAAATGCCAGGGATTTGGAGAGGTCTCATTATGGCAGAATAATAAAAATCTAAATATGAACTCATCCAAATACCAATGTATGTCCATCAGAAATATCTATATCTAATCATCTAATCTATATCCAAAGGGGAGGAAGATAATTTTATTATCAAGTCCTCTTGTAGTAAATCAGAATTCCTGATTAGCATCCAAATGCAAAACTGGCATTACCAAATTTGCTTACATTTTATCCAGGCAAACTATTCTCTGACCTGGACAGTGAGGAGATTCACAAAAGCTTGCATGTTTTTAAATGAGATCTGAAACTTTAATTAACAAGTTTTTTCTTTTGGGTTGACAGTCTTCCTTACTTTAACCGAGAAATACCTGTGACTGTTCTTGCTGTATCTGGTATAATATTTATAAGGAATGTCCTAGTAAGTAAGAATTTAAGTCACTGACATTCACTAATAATCATGAATATGATTTTCAAAACAACCTGAGGGATTTGAATACATAATGTTCTTCCCCCTCTAATTCTTCCCATACTTCTGTCATTATCCTCTGCAGTATTGTACCTACTTCAGGGCTCAATCCTCCAAACACAGAATGCAGTTCCAGGAAGCCCATAATGATGTGAGGGGCTGAGACTTCAGATTAAAATCTTTCCTAGGGAAGGAATGCACACTTAGAGCTCTGTAGGAAAAGCAAAGTAAGTAAAATAGAGAAAGGGAAAGGGGAAGGGGAAGAGGAAGAGGAAGAGGAAGGGAAAGGAAAAGGGAAAGGGAAAGGAGGAAAGGAGAAAAGAAAACATAATTGATTCCTACAGCTGTCAGGCTAACTGAAATGAAAGGAGTCAACTTCTTATCTCATACTGTTAGATCCTCTACTCACACCAGCAGCATTACTTCAGAGGGCTCTCCAGAGCTCAACAGACTGACACCAAAGAATACAATTATTCTTTTCTTATATTAATATAACTTTGCAGAGAAAGAGACCAAAAAAGCATAAATTGTCTGTTTATTTTTTAGCTGAGGGTAATAAAGAGTCTTTAAAATTTCACAGAGACGTATCAGATGTAGAAAACTCAGTCTTGCAATTCCCATTAATTTTAATGTGATGTACAATCAGTCCCTGAATGCTAAAAATGCCTCTCACAGTGAAACACACACAAATGTCCCTGTTGTCTTTTTGCATCCTTTGATGATTTTTTGTGTATTTTGGCCTTTGTAGAGAGTATACGCCCTAAAATCTTGTCTGCAGTTCCCTGTTAGTATTGCAGTGAGTGGCTGCATTTTGAAATCATATGCAGGATTTTGATTTCCTGACCCTATGTCTATAGTTATATGCACTGATGAGGTCGCCCCTGAGCCTTCTCCTCCAGGCTGAACAGTCTCAGCATTCTCAACCTCTCCAGGCCAGCTAGAGGTCAGTCACTGGTGGTACATCACGGGGGCTGATACTGAGACCAGCACTATGTAACATCTTCTTTAATGACAAGGATGGTGGGATAGGGTCCACCCTCGGCAAATTGCCAGGTAATTCGTGGATCCAGGGGCTCCTCGGCACACCAGTGCTACTAAATTATTTGTCTAGGACCCTATAGAAAATCTGCAGGCTGGCCAGGAATTTAACCTCATTGTCTTGGGGTTGGGCTAATATCATGGCACTGAACCAGCATTCACAGGCCTGGCTCTGGGATAATGACAGCATTACTGGGATGCATTTGTCCAAATTGCTTACTGCAATTCTCAGACTCAAATCCCATCTGTGAGTAGAACTTTTATGTAGAATTTCTCCAAATAAGGACAATATTCAGAAGCACGCCAAAAATTTGACATTCATTACTAGAAATTATCTCAATTTCTAGTACAAATTTGTATTTGGATAGAAATTTCTCCAAAGCTGCCCTCTGGATTAAACATTTGAGTTCTGTCATTTAGCAGAACTGATTTTTTATTTCAAGTAGACATCTATTAATTAATTATTGACCTATTAACTGTATTAATTATTGTTAAAATTAATTTATTTCCCCCCTCCTTTTTTTTTGCATTTTGTTGCATTATTCTCCTTAGCCTAGGATTGAACATGAGAACAGCTGGGGAGCAAACAGATTGCTTGTCACTGAATGTTCTAGCAATATAAAGTTGGTAGAAATTTTTTGAAATAAGATGGTTCCATATCTGCAAGAATTGCATCCCCCAAAAAATCCTCCGAAAGCAAAACAGTATGATCACAAACATCAGTCAAAAAGACCTTGAAGAGCCCTTGTCTTTCCTTCAGGTGAGAAGGAGGTGCCAGGAGATGTGCGCCACCAGGCTGTGAGCATTGCTCGTCTTGGGGAGCAGGGGTTGCCTGCAGACTCTGAACTGTCAGCATGGCTGTAAGTGATGAAATCACTGAACTGGAATAAGCCAGGTGGCTGTTTCTAACAGCAGCATTTCAACAACTGCAAGGGATTTTCAAATTGAAAAGCAAAGAGCTGGCATTGTCACACCAGGTACTTCTTCATGGGAGATGTATAGCTCAGGAGCAGCGGCAGTCTGGGAAGGGTAGAGAGAAAATTCTTCATTTCACAGAATCATTGGAATAATTAATTTTTTCTTTAAAATATTTCAAATTTTCTCAAATCCAGCTATAGAAATGAATTTGAGATACTCTTCTCTGATCCATTATCTTGTTACTGGATTCATGTGTAATCAAATTCCTCTTGTATATGAAGGATGATGTCCTGCACCTAGAAAAATGATACATTTCTATCCCAGGATTATTATGTGTCTCCTGCAGACAGAAAGGGGGTTGGTAAAGAGACTGACGTTCATAGCTGCTGGTCTAAAGCCTGACTTAGATGCCAGGATATCCCAGGCTTGGCAATTCCCACTGGCTTGAAAGAGTCTGTCAAATGGACTCAAGTATTAAGTGGGATTTAGTACATCCATCCTTGCTGTCACTGTCACAGATACCATATGGAAGGAGACTCACTTTTCCATCTTGACAGTCCCATTCATGGGAACACAGAGCTGTAAAGATACTGGCTTCTTACTTGGGTCAGATTAGTTCATGTGCAAGACACAGGTGATGGAAAGGAAAGGTGGCCTCTAGCATCATCTGATACTGCTCATATAACAAGCCATGGCCACATGCATACTAACTCTGAAATCTCTCTAGTTTTACAGCTTTTGATCAAGAAAAGTCATGAGGGAGCTATTACAGAGGCAGCTTTTGAGTACTCAAGCCAGAGGCTTGTTTGGGGTTGGTGTACAGAGCACCAGACCAGGTGGTCAAACCACAACAAAACATGTTTTGAGAGCTGAAGGGAAACATCGTATTATGATAAATTTCGGGAGATACCAATCAATCCCTGTGGTGAAAAAAGGACCATAAAGCAGATGCACTTCCTTAGCCAATGGCAAATAGTATTTCTCTCTACAGTACCTGTGGGGTACCTGAGCATGCAAGCTGTTCTTCTGCCAGAAAGGTTTTATTTTGCCATAAGCGTGATATAGTGGTTTTCTGTCATTTAGAGGCAACACACATAGCTAAACATCATGCAGTGATTTAGAAACTTGATTAGACAGTTACACAGCTTTCATTTCCTCAGTAAAAAGGAAGCTGAACTATCTATCAGCACCAACGGCTCTTGTTGCACAGCCCACTACTGTTGTACAGTAAGTGGAAGGTAGCTCTTGCTGCCAGTTTTCATTTGTTTGTTTTTCCCAGATAAAAGGACAAAATCATTAAATACTGGCTGACCACTTCATTTCACATGAGCGAAGATGTGGACAGGCTGGTTTCTAAATAAAAGTTTAATGATTTGACATACAGCAAGAAAAAAGCAGGCACCTTCTAGGTTTTATCTTCATCTGCACACAAAATTTTTATTTCTTGTAATAGATTATGACCAGCAGGAGTCTGTGGCTGCAGAAGTGAATGTATCACTGAGTGCTGACCTCTACTAACCTCACCTGTGTATTTCACAAAGCCATCATTCTCCCATTATGGCAGCGAGTACCATACCTGTACTCCTACATCATAGGGAACCATGCAGCTGAGATCCCCCCTCCTCCGCCTCACAGCCTCTTGCTCAGAGAGCAAGAGAAATCATGGAATGAATAGGGAAGCTGGTAAAATTCCGTTTTCACCTGCTTGTGTGGTTAAAATTGAGATTTTACTTCAGAGAATTTTAAAAGTGGTATACAAAAGTATCACCATTAAGTGCTGCGTATACTCCACTGACAGAGTTGTTTGTTCGTCTGAACCTGAAAACTGAAGTCTCTAAAAATTATGACTTAAACAGTACTTGCACATTTCTATGCCATGCAAAGGTGATTTGCAAATAAGTTTTTTAATAATGGAAATAACTCTTCCTAATATAGTAAAAGGCCTATTAATTATCTTTGCTTTTGATATTTAAATTTTTGCCTTAAAAATATCAGGATTACACAATTTTTTTTTCTTACTGTTTTTAAGGTATATTTCTCTAGACAAATTCAAAATATTCACAGTGAATGTTAAGGCTAATCAAAGGGGAAAGATACAGGTTCTTCAATGAAAGTCTTCTCATTCCAAGATAGCTCATTCCAGAAAGTTAAATATGTAAATTGTTGTTACAACAGTTAACAAAACCAAGCTCCTCTACAGTCTAAAAAAAAGCTTTCCCTTATCTCCACTCACCCTCTAGCTCTTGAGACAAACTGGACTTTTTTCTTCTTTTCTCTCTCTGCGAAGAGGTACATTCCCATGGTTCTATTATAAAAATCAGATTAAATAAACCGCTTCTGGTATTATTAAAAAGCAAAAGTAGCTTGAGATGATTTTTCCATCTTTTATCAAGTCATCTTTAGGAAGTGAGATAAAAATTTCTCATCCTGTGAAATGCCTTGTCCTTCCTTTTGGACGGTTCTTTCTCCCCTCTCAGATTTTCTTTCGAAATGTTGAGGGGGAGGTGGAAGAAGCAAGAACACCCACGCACAGCAAGTCATGCCAGGGCCAAGGCTTTTCCTACATGAAGGTGTTTTATAGTAAAAAAAAAAAATCACTCTCACATTTCTTATGAAGCATAAGATCATCTATAATAATAGATAACAATATGTTATATAAAGTGTAATGCATAATGTAAAATTGCAATGCCATCTGCTGGTGGTGTGTGGTGGGAGAACAAAGACGATGCGATGTCCATGTAATAACCTCTTGGCAAGTGTCTGCAGTAACACGGTGGTGGGTAGTTTCCCACAGAGCCGCTCTGCCCCTCGGCCCATCCTCCTCCTCCTCACTGCCCTCACCCCGCAGAGCCGGCCCCCGCCCCGTCCCACACCTCCCCGCTTGCTCCCGGGTCCCCGCAGCGCCCCATTTTTGGCCAGGCCGCTCTGAGGGCTGCGTTACATTGAAGGAGCGTATTTCCGAGGCGCAGCGGTGCCGCGGAGCGCAGGGTATGGTGGTGTCTGCGTCAGGCCTGGAAAGGCCGGTTAGGCCCCGTACCCCGCCTTGTGCCCCGGCAGGGCCTGCCCCAGGGGACCGTGCTGAAGGGGCGAGCAGCCGAAGTGGTGATGGAAACGTGACCTGGCACACTGCAGGAACCAAGTTTCCCTCCTGGAGAGAAAGCGCGTCTGGCCGCGAGCACACTTCAAAGACGCGACAAGGCGGCTGCAGAGCAGAACGGGACCAAGGCTTCGCCGAGGCCGGCAGCGGGAGCAGGAACAAGAGCCGCCGCTGCCCACCGTCCCTGGGGAGGTTTTCCAGCGACAGGCGAGGCGGGGCCTGCGGCTCG